>NC_092759.1:16609284-16827687 GCF_047496795.1 Chiloscyllium punctatum | reverse complement strand
GGGGGAGGATAGTGAGGGGGGGAGGATGGTGAGGGAGGCGGGAGGGAGGAGGGAGGGAGGATAGGTGAGGGGGAGGATAGTGAGGGAGGAGAGGTGAGGGAGGGGGCGGGAGGAGTGGTGACGGAGGAGAGGAGAGGGAGGGGGCGGGAGGAGGAGGAGAGGTGAGGGGGGGAGGATAGGGGAGGGAGGAGGGAGGGAGGATAGGTGAGGGGGAGGTTAGTGAGGGAGGAGAGGTGAGGGAGGCGGGAGGGAGGAGAGGTGAGGGAGGCGGGGTGGGAGGGTTGAGGGGAGGGGGGAGGAGGGTTGAGGGAGGGAGGAGGAGAGGTGAGGGAGGAGGAGAGGTGAGGGGGGGAGGAAGGGAGGAGGGGAGGTGAGGGAGGAGGGGAGGTGGGGGGGAGGAGGGGAGGTGGGGGGGAGGTGAGGGAGGAGGGGAGGTGGGGGAGGAGGGGATGTGAGGGGGGAGGAGGAAGTAGGGGAGGAGGGGAGGTGGGGGAGGAGGGGAGGTGAGGGGGGAGGGAGGAAGTAGGGGAGGGAGGAGGGGAGGGGGGAGGAGGGGAAGTGGGGGGGAGGTGAGGGAGGGGGGAGGTGAGGGAGGAGGGGAGGTGGGGGGAGGTGAGGGAGGAGTGGGAGGAGAGGGGAGGGGGCGGAGAGGTGAGGGGGGAGTTGAGGGAGGAGGGGGGGGTTGAGGGAGGAGGGGGGGTTGAGGGAGGAGGGGGGGTTGAGGGAGGAGGAGGGGGGGGTTGAGGGAGGAGGGGGGGTGAGGAGGAGGGGGGGTTGAGGGAGGAGGGAGGAGGGGGGGTTGAGGGAGGAGGGAGGAGGGGGGGTTGAGGGAGGAGGGCGGGAGGGGGGGTTGAGGGAGGAGGGCGGGAGGGGGCTTGAGGGAGGAGGGTGGGAGGGGGGTTGAGGGAGGAGGGCGGGAGGGGGGTTGAGGGGGGAGGGCGGAGGGAGGAGGGCGGGAGGGTTAAGGGAGGAGGGCAGGAGGAGGGGGGAGGGTTGAGGGAGGAGGGTGGGCGGGTTGAGGGAGGGAGGGAGCGGGATGAGGGCGGCAGGCGGGAGGGAAGTTGAGGGAGGAGGGCGGGAGAGGGGGGAGGGTTGAAGGGGGAGGGTTGACGGAGGAGGGTGGGAGGAGGGAGGAGAGGTGAGAGGGAGGAGGAGAGGAGAGGAGGGAGGAGGAGGGGAGGAGGAGAGGAGAGGTGAAGAGGGAGGGAGGAGGAGAGGAGGGAGGGAGGAGGAGAGGAGTGGTGAGGAGGGAGGGAGGAGGAGAGGTGGGGAGGAGGGAGGGAGGAGGAGAGGTGGGGAGGAGGGAGGGAGGAGGAGAGGTGGGGAGGAGGGAGGGAGGAGGAGAGGTGAGGAGGAGGGAGGGAGGAGGAGAGGTGAGGGGGAGAGTTGAGGGGGAGGGAGGGAGGAGGAGAGGTGAGGAGGGAGGGAGGAGGAGAGGAGAGGAGGGAAGGAGGAGGAGAGGAGAGGTGAGGAGGGAGGGAGGAGGAGAGGAGGGAGGGAGGAGGAGAGGAGTGGTGAGGAGGTGGGGAGGAGGGGGAGAGGTGGGGAGGAGGGAGGGAGGAGGAGAGGTGGGGAGGAGGGAGGGAGGAGGAGAGGTGGGGAGGGGGGAGGGAGGGAGGAGAGGTGGAGGGGGGAGGGTGGGGAGGAGGAGAGGTGGAGGGGGGAGGGAGGGAGGAGGAGAGGTGGAGGGGGGAGGGGTGGGGAGGGAGAAGGAGAGGTGGGGAGGGAGGGAGGAGGAGAGGTGAGGGGAGAGGGGCGAGGGGAGGTGAGGGGAGAGGGGCGAGGGGAGGTGAGGGAGGAGGGGCGAGGGAGGGGAGACGGGTAGGGGGGAGAGAGGAGGGAGATGAGGGGGGGAGGGAAAGGTGAAGTCGCAGGAGTGGAGAGAACGAGCTGTGCCAGGAGGGAGAAGTGGAAGGCGGAGGGGAATGGGGGTGGTAGGAGCGTGTGTTAAGGGAGGGAATTGGCATGACGCAATGAGGACAGATGGAAGGTGATGTGGGGGCATGGGAAGGAGGAGGGAATATGGTGAGAGGGGTCTGGAGAGCACACTAAGCTTGGAAAACAAGGAGGAAGGTGGTGGGTGTCAGGGAATGGGGGTGCAGAATTTGAAGGGTGCATGGTGACATGGGGTGAAAGGTAGGGGCGAGTCACAGTATGTATTTAAAAGCGAGTGGAGCATTACTAGGGGCAAAGGAGAAATATTTGTGATATTAGAGCGACAAGGATGTGGAGGGAAGGGTGAAGGTGATAGAGGAGTAAATTGGGGAAGCTCATAGGCAAACAGGAGGAGTTAAGGGGAGGATGGTGGTGAGGGGTGAATGCTGGTGTTGTGGAGACAGGAGGGTGGGGTGGGAGGGAAGAGTGGTTGCTGATACTGAGTGACTTTGAGTTCTCTTGGTGTGCAGAGATTAGTATTTTTAACTTTGATGTGCGTGGTCATTGTTGGAATCTCTTTCTGGCCACAGATTGGGATCGTGAGGCTGCTGTACGATGCAGATGGATTCCCGCCTGGTTCCGAGAGGGCAGCGCCGCCGAATGGACTCCCCGATTCGAGCTGAGGATCTGATGAGCGACGTGGAGTTCCTGCCACCGTCCGCCCCCAGCTCTGCCCCACCCAGCCCGCGCCTCACCTCGGCCGCCGACGAGTCCCGACTTGGACTCTCCGCTGCCTCCGTCGCGGCCTGCTCCCTGCCCAGCAGCCCCCATGCCGTCGCCACCGCCACCACCTCCTTGGAGAGGACGGCCAGGCTGCACTCCTCGCTGGGAACAGCCCACTCGTCCTCGCCCCCTTCCTCCTCCGTAGGTGACCCCACCTCTCGCTCCAGAGAGACATTGCAGCGGGGAGGTGGGACTGATTTGGCGCGCTCAGGCCCTCCCTGGCAGCCTGACCCTGTGCTCAGGCTGACTGCCAGCAGCCAGACCGGGCTGGGCCACCTGCATGAGGTGGCAGGGCCGGGCACCCACGAAACCACCACCTCCCGCCGACCCAAGTCTGTCCAGTTTTCCGACGAAGCCCCTGGGCCGATGGCCCCCCCAGGTCTAGAAGAACCGGCCATGCAAGCGGTCCAGCGACTCTCCAAAAGGGCAGAAAGCAGCGACGGGACAAAGGTAAATCTGCGTTTTAGAAATGACACTTAAAGTGCTGGTGATGTACGGCCAACACACGTTTTAAAAGTTCGCACTTTAGAAACAGTGTCCCAAATTTGTCAATCGCGTTACAGCAAATTTACGTTAATGAAATGCGTGTTATAGCACAGCAACCTGTTCCGTCGCTCACTCCAGATACTGTAGTGGGGGGATGTTGAGATGAATATCAAACCTGTGTTTGAGTGTGTATTTCCCAAATGACAGTGAACAGGACATGTTACTGGGGTGAGATAAGGTGGTGTAGGAGGGGGCTGACATGGGGCATGAACCAGCAGAGAGCAGTTGGGCTGAGTGGCCTGTTTCTGTGCTTTTCTATTCAGGACACCTCTACCCAAAGATGTTTTATTTTCATCTTCAGTCTGACTAGTTTTGATTTGTGCATCTGGACTCTGCGCTTGCAAGAAAGGAGGAGAATAAACAAAATGCTGAGGGGTGCATCTCAGCCCCTTTTCCATTGCTGGCCAAGAGTACTACTTAAACGATTTCTTGTTTAGGTGGGCACGGTGTATGTAGCAATTTGCTGCCAGGACTGCTGTTTGTTGTCCATACAGGGTGTCCCGTCCTTAGCAACTCCACGGCTGGTTAAGAATCACCTTCTTGCTGGGTTGGATTTATCGGTCCATATAAAGTTAAGCAGCATTTGTCCTTCCCTCAGTGGACAATCAGTGAGTTTTGTTGACAGTCCTGACACTTCCATGCTCAGTCTTTGCTGATTCCTGAAGCGGTGCACTGTCCTATGAGGAGAGATTGAGGAGACTGGGCCTATACTCGCTAGAGTGTAGAATAATGAGGGGTGAACCCATGGGAATATACAGATTTCTTGCAGGATTCAACAGGAAGGGTACTACAGTAAGTTGTTTTTATTAACCATTACCTATGGGACCAGGAGTATGCTAGAACTAGAATCCCTACAGTGTGGAAACAGGCCCTTCGGCCCAACAAGTCCACGCTGACTCCCCGAAGATTAACCCACCCCAACCCATTCCCCTACCCTATATTTACCCCTGACTAATGCATCTAGCCTACACATCCCTGGACACTATGGTCAATTTAGTTTGGCCAGTTCACCTAACCTAATCTTTGGACTGTGGGAAGAAACCCACGCAGACACCGGGAGAATGTGCAAACTCCACAGTCACCAGAGGGTGGAATTGAACAGGATCCCTGGTGCTGAGGCAGCAGTGTTAACCACTGAGCCACCGTGCCACCCCGCCACCCCTTTTTTTCATGCTGGTTGATCAAATGTTCTGATTGATCAAAAGGTTCGCAAAATCAATGTAAAAGCATTCACTAAGTAATAGCAACGTGATGCAGGGGGGTATATACATCACTGTTATACTTTATTTACAGCATAGATCATTTAATGAGAATGCAACTTTGCCTTAAGTCAAACTTATAGGCAGAGAACTTTCTCACTTACACCCTCAACTGACTACTTGCGGATCGTGCATACAGTTTTTTTTAGTTAAGTAATTCATCGGTTTATCGAGAGTGCTGGTTCATAAGGTGCCAGTTCAAACAAAGTTTGTTGTAGTTCCTGCCTAGGGTAGGGTGGAATGCATAGAACCAGGGGAAACAGTCTCAGAATAGGGAGCAGTCCCTTTGGGACTGAGATGTGGAGAAATGTCTTCAGACGGAGAGCTGTGAATTGCTGAAGTTTTCTACCCTAGGGGGCTGAGGAGATTATCACCAGACCATAGGACTGTCTGTCATTAGCAAAAAATGATCAGTGGTTTACCGAGGGTCACCACATCTCAGGTGAGATTGATTTGAATTGAATTGATTGTCATGTGTACTGAGGCACAGTGAAAAGCTCTGTCTTGTGAGCGATGCAGGCAGATCATAGAGTTAAGTCGCATAGATAATAAATAATAGGTAAACAGTGGCAAAAACAAAACACAGGTACAAGCAAATATTAAGAGTTTGTGAGTCCATTCAGTATTCTAACAACATTAGAAACTGTTACGAAACCGGCTGGTGTGTGTGTTCAGGCTTGTGTACCTTCTGCCCGATGGTAGAGGTTGTAGAAAAACGTTGCCAGGGTGGGATGGATCTTTGAGAATGCTGGTGGCCTTTCCTTGACTGCGGGCCTGGTAGATGGATTCTATAGATGGGAGGTTGGCCTTTGTGATTGTCCGGGCTGAGTTCACCACTCTCTGTAACCGTCTCCGATCTTGAATGGTACAGTTGCCATACCAAGTAGTGATGCATCCAGACAGAATGCTCTCAATGGTTCACCTATAAACCTTGGCAAGGGTATTTGGCATCATGCCAAATTTTCTCAGCTGCCTAAGGAAGAAGAGCCATTGTTGGGCCTTTGTAATCAGTGCGTCCACATGAAGAGTCCAAGAAAGCTTGTTGTGGAGGACCACTTCCAGAGCTCCCCACTCGTTCAACCTTTGTGCTGTTAATGTGTAGGGGGCGTGAGTAACATCCTGCCAAAAGTCAATAATGAGTTCCTTGGTTTTATCGGCATTGAGAGTTAGGTTGTTCTCAGAGCATCATTTTTCCAGGTCTTCCACCTCCTGTCTGTAGTCTGTTTCATCTCCATCTGAGATTTGACCGACTATAGTGATGCCATCAGCAAACTTGTAAATGGCATTAGTCTGGTATTTGGCGACGCAGTCATGGGTATACAGTGAGTACAGTAGGGGGCTGAGTAGGCACCCCTGGGGGGGCTCCAGTGTTAGTGACGATGAAATATTGTCCCCAGTCTTCACTGATTGTATCCTATGGGTCAGGAAACTGAGAATCCAATTGCAGAGATGGGGCTTAGACCGCGATCACAAAGTTTAGTAATCAGTCTCGAGGGAATAATAGCTTTGAAGGCTGAACTGTGGTCAGTGAGTAGGATTCTTACGTAGCTATTCTTGGTGTCAAGATGTTCTCGGGAGAAGTGAAGGGCAAGTGATATGGCATCTGTTGTGGATCTGTTGGTCTGATAGGCAAATTGGAGTGGGTCAAAAGTATTGGGGAGGGGATATCTTCATGGTAACCTCAACTGGTTTGGGAATCAAATCCATGCTTTTGGCATTATTCTGCCTAGCCATGTTCAAACCAGAGACTGGTAGATTGCTAGATATTAAAGACAGCAAAGGGATATAGTGTGGGAAAATGATGTTGAGGTCGAAGGTCAGCCATGATCTAGATTGGCAGTCTGTGGGGCCAAATGGCCTTATGATATTTCCATTGTTCCTGCTCCGGCATCTTCTATTGTCAAATTTGATTTAGTTTTGTTCTGGCTGCCAAACTGCAGTGATGGGACTTGTACTTGCATCTTCAGGATAGCTAGAACCAATGTCTTAACCTCTCCAGGGGTGAAGCCAAAGTTAACTTCCCCATCCTCACCCTGTTCATTTTTCCTCTGCAGGGTGGATCCAGGCACATCTCGGAGATGGAGTCAGTCCGGTCCCACCTGCAGAACATGTTGAGACTCTCCCAGGAGCTCACCTGCAGTGAGTACAGTGTCAATGCCTCTCGGGCTGAAAATTAAAAGGAAAGATGGGGCCAGGGTTAATACCACAGCACAGCACTTGCCAGTGTTGACTTTTCTACCCCATATCATCCCATAATCGGTCTCACGGGTGGGTGGGGAAGTGGCCAGTTGGAGAGCTCCTCAGTGCAGCAGCCAGATTTCTTTTTTTCTTTCAGGGTATTGGGTGCTGGAGGCTAGGCCAGGACTCATTGTACATCCCTAATTACCAAGTGGGCAGTTGAGATTCAACCGCTGTGGGGTTAGAATTGTGTGTTGCCCAGATTGGGTAAGGGCAGCAGTTTCCATTCCTGAAGGACATGAGTGAGCCCCAAATGTGATTTTTTTTGACTATCAGCAATAGATTTGTGGTCATGGTCATTAGACTCTTAATTCAAGATTTTTAAAATTGAATTCAAATTCCACCATCTGGCATGGCAAGATTCTGACCCGACTCCCCGGAACATTACCTGGTTCTCTTGATCAATTGTCTAACAATAATACCACCAGGCTGTTATTTTACCAATGCCCTGTGGTGAGGTTGAATGAGAAGTGTTAGGACCAGCTGAGACTGGCACTGGGAGTATTCCCTCTTCTCGGCTTTGGGGAATATCCTCCCCAACTTCAGCCTTGCCAGTGATGGTTCCTGATTCAGACGGCACAGTGGCTTAGCGGTTGGCACTGCTGACTCTCAATCCTGGGACACTGTCTTGTGTGGTGTTTGCACATTCTCCCCAGTCTGCGTGGGTTTTCTCCCACAGTCCAGAGATCTGCTGGTTCGGTGGATTGGTCATGGGAAATTGCCCATAGTCTCTAGGGATGTGCAGGCTAGGTGGGTGTTGGAGAACTTACCCCAATAAAGCAGAGACCACACAAACCAGATTGGGTGAAATTGACAAGCTGTTTATTACAAGTGATATCGCTGAAAGAGAAATTGACTGGGCTGACACAGAACTGATGGTCTGTGCAGGTAGATCAAGGGTTCTCTTCCTCGAGCTGAGGAAGAAGCCAGGTTTTATTATAATCTTGTGCAATAAGATTAATTAAAAACGGGGAAAGATATGGAGTAATCTAGTTTCAATGATGCTAATTGGAAAACGGTTATCAGATGAATGTCCTGATTCTCATTACAATGCAACACCCTGACAGTATCAATGGGTCAGGAGATTCTAGTCCTCTTCGCAGGTAGGTGCGAATGTCTCTTCTGAAAGGTGCTTCCATTGTCTTGTCCTGGTAGCAATGCTGTTGATGGTGCCTCTCGGTCTGACCTGTTCTTTGTGTGGCTTTGGTATTGCTGGGTTATGAGACTGCCTTCGGGACTTTGGGACAGCTGTGTTGATCTGGCATTGTTAGTGGGTTTTGGGAAGTGTATTCCCTTGTCTGCGAGTGCTGTCTAGTTTCGCTTGTTAGCCTGTTTGGTCACTGCTGAGGCATTCTGGATGTTTTTGGTATAGTTTGGCCAAGTTTGCTTTCTTATGTTCTGTGTGAGCCTATTTTCGTTTGGCAGGGTGGCAGATCTTTTCCCACAATTCCCCCTTTTTATTTTATTTTGCTTAGGGGAGGGATGAGAAGGGGGCAATGTAGTCGGAGCCAAGGGGATTGTTGGGGGTTGGGGGGGGTGGGGGAATGGTGGGGGAGAACAGATAACCTCTGCTGAGCCAGACTCAGACAGAGAGCTATCTCGGGCATTCTCCCGGTGGAGCTGTGCTAGCTGAGGGGTGAAGGGGACAGAGGGTAGTAGTATTGCACACAGGCATGCAAATGTCTCACCCCCTGTCCCTGTTTACCAGCAAGCCGCAGGTGTGATGGACAGACAGGTCAGGCTGTGGGTGATGATGGTGATGGCTGCGGCAAGCAGCTGGATCCATCCTCAGTGGTCAGAGTGACATCTTCCTCTGTCTGGTCTCTGTTCATTGGTAGTGGACCCCTCTTGCAGTGTGTGGCATGTGTCCATTCAGGCTGTCCTTTCAGTTTCACAGCTATCCGGGTCATCATCAGGATCAGGTATGGACCTTTCCATCTAAGGGAGAGAAAATCCTTTCCTAATGATTTTATCACGATGTAGTCCCTGGCTCGGAACGGATGAATGGGCATTGATTGGGGTGTAGGCAATGTGGCCCTGACCTGGTCATGTGTAACACTAATACTCCTGCTAGGGCCTGTACATAATCTAGCAGGGCCTCTTGTGTCAGAAAAAGGCCTTTGTCTGTAGTGAGTTTCGGGGGTCTGGTAGCAGTGGGCATAGGCCATCCTATGAGCACTTCCAAAGGGGTGAGCCCAGTTGTGTGGTTTGCCTGTGCATCTATAGTATAGAGGGCAAATGGCAAGGCATCTGGCCAGGTCAGTCCTGTTTCCTTGGTGATCTCGGTCGGTGTGGTCTTAAGGGTGCCATTCATCTGTTCAACCATGCCTAACAACTGGAGTTGGTAGGGGATGTGATGTTGCTATGGTATCCCTAGTGCCTCGCTAATGCCAGTCATAAGCCTAGCAGTGAAGTGAGTCCCTCTGTCTGTCTCGGTGTTACTTGTAACCCTGTCTTTGGAGCATGTGTGTGAAGTCTGTAAGTGGCTGAAAGGTCCCTCAGGAATTGGCAAGTGGTCATATTTGGCAAGAGGCTTCCCTGCATTGTTCTGCAGGCAGATGAGGCACTGTGACAGCAGCGCTTGGGCAGCGGCAGCAAATCCTGGTGCATACCAGGACTGCGTTACTGTGTGTATCATGCCCCTCTTGTCTGTGTAGCCAATGCCGTGGGCTGCTAGGACCAGTGTGTGTAGGTGGGCTCTTGGGCAAATGATGTAGCCATTGGGATGAACTAGCAGCTGTAGGGAAGGAGACTGAGTGGCCCCACTGCGGGCCCAACTGTCCTTTTCTTGCGGTGGATCAGCCTGTCGGGCAGCTCACACTGCTTCCATAGGGTCAGGGAATACTGGGGCCTGCAGGATGTTGGTGGTGAGGTTCAGGGTAGGGGCACATTGTAGGGACAGGTTAGCTTTGGACAGTAAAGCGACCTCAAAGCCAGTTCTCCGGGTGGCAGTGAAATGTTAGGTTGCTGCAGAATTCAGCAGCTGGGAGACCAAATGGGGAGCCAAAACAGTGGTATTGCTGGGTTATAAGACTGCCCTCGGGACAGCTGTGTTGATCTGGCATTGTTAGTGGATGTTGGGAAGTGTATTCCCTTGTCTGCGAGTGCTGTCTAGTTTCGCTTGTCAGCCTGCTTGGTCCCTGCTGAGGCATTCTGGATGTTTTTGGTATAGTTTGGCCAAGTTTGCTTTCCTATTATGGGTTGGCAGGGTGGCAGATCTTTTCCCACAGTGGGGTTATCCATGGGGAATGAAGGGTTACAGGGATAGGGTGGAATGTTCTTTGGAGAATCGGTGTAGACTCGATGGGCTGAATGGCTTGCATTCATACTGTATCGGTCTATGATTCTGTGAGTAAGGGGAAATTGTGTTTGTAAGTGAAGCCTGGGGTGACGGGTTTTGTTCTGTTCCCACCCACACAGGCGTAAGCCCCAGTTCCCTGATGCCGAAGGGGATTGACGACCAGCGAGATGACGATTCTTTCGAGAGTGACTGCACCAGTGCCTTACTCAGGTGAGTGGGCAGACTTGAATCAGCAAATGGTTCAATCAGTTAGACTTGGAGGGTTTGCTTTGTGAATAAATTCTTTTCAACACCAGGAGAGGGCAAATTATGAGTGGATAATGATGTAATTTACTCTCCAAGACTCTTTGGCTAGTGAATGTTTATGCCCATGATTGCACATTCCCTCTGGTGGGTCTTTGAGAAGAGAAGCTGAACTGAATGACAAGAGAACGAAGATAGTAGCCAGGGGCACTGGATGCTGCAGACAAGGAGCATTTGCTTTTCTCAAGGGTCGTTTGAAACCTCAGGATGTCGCAAAGGGATTGCCAGCTGACATTGTACTTTACAAAGGGCTGTCGCTGCTGTCATCGATTTGTGCACAGCAAGATTCCACGAGCGGCAGCACACAGTTGTCACAGGTTGTGGGATGGCAATTGACCAGAATGTCGAGGTGGGATGCTCCAAAGAGCACTGGGATTCTTCACGTTTGCCCAGAACAGCAGAGGCAGGCACTTTGGTTGGTTTGACGTCTGAATGCAAGACAGTGTTGAACCCACCCACCCCTACCCAGCCCCCTTCAGGACTGAAATGGGGATTATCGGCCTGGATGAGGTACTCTGACCTGGGATGTTGATTCCCATGATCTATCGAATCAATCGAGGGAAATATACATTGTGGAAGAGGCCCTTCAGCCAGTCGAGTCTACTGCCAAAAATACACTATCAATTTCACTAGTCCGACTTTCCCCCGATAGGCCCACAGCCTTGAATGTTATGATGCACCAAGTGCTCATCTAAGTGCTTTTTAAAGATTGAGGTTTCCCATCTCACCTTGTCCCCTGGAGGTGCATTCCAGACACCCAACACCTGGGTGAAAAAGCTTTTCCTCACATCCCCTCTAACCCTCCCACCTTTCACTTTAAGATTATGTCCGCCCTTGTTATTGACTCTTCAATTCCGGGGAGTAGCAACTTTATTTCCATACTGTCCATGCCTCTCAAAATTTTACACACCTCTATTAGGGTGGCATGATGACTCAGTGGTTAGCACAGTTGCCTCATGGCACCAGGGACCTTGGTTTGATTCCATCATCGGGTGACTGCCTGTGTAGAGTCTGCATATTCTCCTCGTGTCTGCGTGAGTTTCCTCTGGGTGCTCATGTTTCCTCCCGCAATCCAAAAATGTGTAGATTAGGGTGGATTGGACATACTAAGTTACCCCATTAGTATCCAGGGATGTGTAGTTTGGTTAGCTATGGAGGATGCAGGGTTATCAGAATAGGGTAGGGCGTTAGGTCTGGAAGGACTGCTCTTTGGGGGTGGGACTGACTTGCTATCACACTGTAGGAATTTTATGACGTCCCCCCACCCCCCACCCCCGACAACCTTCTCTGCTCCAAAGCAAACTTATCCAGCCTCTCTTCATCACTCAAACACTCCATCCCAGGGCAGTGTCCGGGTAAGTCTCTGCACCCCATCCAGTGCAATCACAGTGCAGTGACTGGAACTGCACACAGTACTCGTGCTAAGGCTGTTACAAAGATTTGTACAGCTTCATCATGGTGGAATGCTATCACTGAGTGCGCTGTGGCAGCATTGAGCTAAGCATGAATGAAATTGGATTGTCTGGTTTAATTCAGGGCTTCACATACTGAGCAGCATGACCCTCGGTGAGAGTTGCACAACAGCATTTTGAGGTGGCTCATTCTGAAACCGCAGTGGCTGTGATGGAGCTTGGACTGAGTGCTAACACCTCCAAGACCCCTTTTGAAATACTTACTTTTGATTTGTTGGTGGATATGACCTAATGGACTGCTCTTTGAGTTCAGTTGATTCTGCAGGCTATATAAGGCCAGGCATGTGCTTTATTTTGTTGAAATTTTGCTCTTGTCACCCAATGCTCAACTCTCCCTTTCCACTAACAACGCCCCATTCCCCCCATCACCCCCAAACCTTCCAAAAACCAGTTCACGGGCTAAAGTCCCAACTTCCTAGCCTTCTCAGCAACTGAAGCCAACCCATCCCCGAGTTCAGCAGCTCTCATCCCCTCCCCGCCTTACGCTCTGGGTTCATGTGAAGTTAAAAATGTTAGAATAGGATCACCACTGGGCAGATGTCTGGGGGAAGTGGTTTATTCCCTGTGAGCCAGGGTGGGCGTGGTGGCTATCAGGAGCTGACAATCAATGTAATTGTCTGGCTAAAATAGCCCGCACTGATCTGGGCACCTCCTGAGACTGTTTACCATACAGTGACTTTAAAGGGCCAGATCAAGTTGAGCAACTGCCCGTGTTGTATGCTCATTGCTGCCGTGGATATGCTACAGACTGGTTACACTACCAGACAAGCAATATGGAGGCCTGGCTTAATAATCCCAATACATTAGTACATCTTGTGAATTCAAATTCAGCTCATTAAGTACGCCTGGAATGAAAATACTTGTCTCAATAATCGTGACCATGAAGCTATCATTGATCATTTAGAACAAAGTGTTCAGTTCACTACTGTTCCTGGGAGATGGTAATTTGCTGTAACTGCGTCAGGCCTTCTCGTGACTCCAGAACCATAGCTCTGAGGTTGACTCTTAACTGCCCTCTGAAATGACCCAACAAGATGGTCAGTATGTCAAACAATGAGTTAAAAAAAACACTTGACAATGGACTTACCAATGCCACGTGGGAAGCAGTGATTCCGATAGATTGCTGCTTCCCAGGCACTTTCTGGAGGCTAATTCCTTTGCTACTTTTTAGCGATTTATTCATTCAATATGAAATCATGGATATCTTTTATAAAAATAAAAGGCTTTTTAAAAATTCCAAACTTTTGACTGATGTGTTTTAATGATTTGGAGACGCCAGTGTTGGACTGGGGTGTACAAAGTTTAAAAATCACACAGCACCACAACCACCTGATAAAGGAGCAGCACTCCGAAAGTTAGTGCTTCCAATTAAGTCTGTTGGACTATAACCTGGTGTTGTGATTCTTAACATTGTGTTTTAAGTCATTGTGAATGAAAAGATTTGAAAATTGAGGGTGATTTTGAGATGGGGGTCTTCAGAAATGGGGATAGATTGGAGAAACTGGGGCTGGTATCATTGGAAAAGAGAAAGTTGAGAGGACTTTTGATAGAGGTGTTCAAAATCATGAGAGTCTGGGCAGAGTCGAGAGGGAGAAGCTGTCCCCATTGACAGAAGAGAACGAGATGGCTCAGAGTTCAAGTAACTAGCAACAGAGGGTGTGAGGAAAAGCCTTTTTTTATATACAATGAGCGGTTAGGATCTGAAATATGGCCTGTGCGTGTGGTGGAGGCAGGTTCAGCCCTGGCTTTCAAAAGGGAGATGGATTTGCTGGGCCACAGGAAACAGATGGGGTGAGTGGAAGTGCAAAGGGATGTCAAGGGTACAAGGAGCTGAGCGGCTACTTCCTGTACTGTTGTGTCCTATGATTCTAACTTGCTTTCTATGTTTCAGTGCCAAACCATACCAGGAGATTTCTGCCTCCCCGCCCTTACCCCTCCTGGGATTGGATGACGCTGCTCTCTTCCCTCGATATTCCCGGATGCGGCTGGGTATGGGAGAGGAACTGGTGGCTGAATCCTCCCTCTATGAGAATCAGATTCTGAAGGACACCCTCGATAAAGAGCGCACGAGGAGGAAAGTAAGGATTGTGGTTTATTGGTAATACCACAGGATTAATATTCCAGAGCCTCTGGAAACACACAGTCATAGAGTTGGACAGCACTCAAGAAGAGCTGTTGCTTTCTTTCAAAGATTCATACAGCACAGAAACATACCCTTCTGTCCAACCAGTCGATGCCGACCATAATTCCAAACTAAACTAGTCTCACCTGCCTGTTCCTGGCCCATATCCCTCCAAACCTTTCCTATTCATGTACCCATCCAGATGTTGTAATTGTACCTGCCTCCAGCACCTCCTCTGACAGCTTATTCCAGACACAGACCACCCTCTGTGTGAAAAAGTTGCCCCTTGGGTCCCTTTTAAATGTTTTTCCTCTCACCTTAAACTTAAGCCCTTAGTTTTAGACCCCACTACCCTAGGAAAAAAGACCATGGCTGTTCACCTTATGATTTTATAAACCTCTAAGGTCACTACTCAACTTCCTGGAATTGAAAGCTGGTCTCAGTTATGGAGACCATGGTAACTATTGCAAAACTCCTTTTGCAGCAAAGTCATTTTAGGATATGAAATCTGCCATCCTTACCCAGACTGGCCTATGTGTGACGCTAGACCCACAGCGAAGTAGTTGGCTCTTAATTACTCTCTGAAGTGATCTCAGCAAAACAATTGGATGAAGGATAATTCAGGATGGGCGAAAGCCTTGCTGCGGTGTCCACATATTATAAAAGAGCCTTTGGTTGTAGTACGGAGAGACGTAGGGATTCAGGTACATAATTCTTTGAGGTTTGCATTTCATGTAGACAGGGTGGTTAAAAGGACATTTACCACGTTTGTCTTCATTGCTCAGACCTTTGAGTATAGGAGTTGTGATGTCATGTTGAGGTCGTACAGGACGCTGGTGAGGCCTCTTCTGGAACACTGTGTCCAGTTCTGGTCGCCCTGTTATAGGAAGATTATTATTAAACTGGCAACGGTTCAGAAGAGATTTACCAGAATGTTGCTGGGAAAGGAAGGTTTGAGTTGTAAGGAGAAGCTGGATAGGCTGAGACCTTTTGCACTAGAGTGTAGGAAGTTGAGTAGTGACTTAGAGGTTTATAAAATCATAAGGTGAACAGCCATGGTCTTTTTTCCTAGGGTAGTGGGGTCTAAAACTAAAGGGCTTAAGTTTAAGGTTTGAGGAAAAACATTTAAAAGGGACCCAAGGGGCAACTTTTTCACACAGAAGGTGGTCTGTGTCTGGAATAAGCTGTCAGAGGAGGTGCTGGAGGCAGGTACAATTACAACATCTGAATGGGTACGTGAATAGGAAAGGTTTGGAGGGATATGGGCCAGGAGCAGGCAGGTGAGACTAGTTTGGAATTATGGTCAGCATCGACTGGTTGGGCGGAATGGACTGTTTCTGTGCTGTATGAGTCTTTGAAAGAAAGCAACAGCTCTTCCACTTCTCTTCAGACTTTTCATAAGCCTCCTCTGCAACTCGCCAACAGAATCCCTCCTAATTCCTGACCACAACCAGATGCATCTCTATAGTGTCTTGCTTTGAGGAGTGAAATGTCCCAAGCCTCAGCAAATAGAGCCTGTCCGTGAGCTGTGTGGAATATTAGCAAAAGCTTGACTGAAAGATGTCAGTTTAGAGGATGTCTTTAGTGAGGAAATGATGAGACAACTGATGGCTTGGTTGCTATGGGTGGAGAGTTTAAAATTAGCGATGTGCCTTTAAGATATCTGCTGTGTGTGGAGGACTCTTGTATGCGTGATCATAGTTTGGGGGCTGAGCTTGATTGATTTTTTTTTGTCAAGTCTGCAAAATGCCCTGGGAATCAATCAAGAGCAGTCTCGGGCTGATGTGATGTGGCATTTGGTGGTATGTTTAAATCAGAGTTTCTGTGACTACTTGGGTGATAAAGCTACAAAGAGCCAGGCCATATGAGGCATCCAAGGGAGCATTTAAAATCAGAGTGGAACAGGAATTTAAAAAGCTCTGCATTTCATTTTCAAGTAAATTGCAAAGGCTTTGGCCCTGTGTCTTTCTCTGATCTCTGACAGCCACAGGTTCAAGCTCCGACAAGTATAGTGCTCATACTCTGACGAGATCATAGTCAGTGTGGAATTGAGGCTGTTTCCACGTGTTGCAGTGTTTCTCTACTCTTGACCTCACTGGATATTTGTGAGCTGCCTAGAAGGAGCTTGTATTGGTATTAAGCAGCTTGGAGCCCTGGCTTCCTCACTTGCTGGCTGGTTGTATTAAAAAGCCAAACACCCCTCTAATCCCCTTAGCAGGTGCTGATCCTATCTCCTTGATACTTGCTGTCAACCCAAAAGCAGCTTTTTGGGGTCAGCTTCTGTCACAAAACCTCTGGTGAACCCTAGGTGGCCCTAAGTTCATGTGGCCTCAGTCTGAGTATCACAGGGAGGTTACATCACTGATAAAACCTGGAGAGCACTTCCCCAGCTGCATATGTGGCTGACCCGATCTTAAACTTTATTCCCTCAGAATAGCATGGTGAGGGAATGTGTGACCTCACAAAAACTAATACAAAATCAGTTCTGTTTGATTTGTGCTGCCTCGTCAAATCAGTGATATCTGACCTTTTTCTGACCTGTCAAATATAAAAAAGCTAATTCCCCTGGTGTGAGTTGCAGAATGTAATCTAACTGAGGGTTCAGGGATTTATACATAGACCAACAGGTACCCAGGAATGAATTACAGACTAGAATTTAATCAGAGTTATGGGGGCTTTTACACTACTATAAAATAATACATACCCGGGAACATGTTGCAGACTGAAATTTAA
This sequence comes from Chiloscyllium punctatum, assembly GCF_047496795.1. Lineage (NCBI taxonomy): Eukaryota > Metazoa > Chordata > Chondrichthyes > Orectolobiformes > Hemiscylliidae > Chiloscyllium > Chiloscyllium punctatum. Next base: position 16,811,055 of record NC_092759.1, on the reverse strand, counting down.
TCAAAGAGTTCATGAATTTATCCATAGAATTAAAAAAAGGATGATTTACAGATTGGAATCTATTCAAGGAGTACGGAACGGTTTGTGCATAAAATAACAGATACCGAGGAATGAATCACAGCCTGGAATCTAATTGATATGGGATGGTTTATATATTTGAATAATTGATACCTGGGAGTGAGTTACAAACTGGAATCTAATCAAGGGGTATGGGATGGTTTGTATGTAGAATTACAAATACCTGGTAGTGAGCTACAGACTGGAAACTAATCCAGGGGTACGGGCTGGGGTATGTATAGAATAACAGATACCAGAAACGAATTGCAACCTTGACTAGTCAAGGAATCTAATCGAGGCATTCAGATGGGTTACATGTTCTTGCTGTCTCGCGATGCTTAAAGAGGATTCATGACTTAACTTTGGGAGGTTTAAGAAGAAGCAATCCATTAAGTTCTTGCAAATACTTCATCATCCTTTACACCTTGCATTGATTACTGTCTGCCAACTGTCTGACAGAAACTTATTCCTGTGCATTCCCACTAAGCATGGGAGTTTGGTTTTTGCAACATTTTCTCAATAACCGATGCTACACTAACTGATAAATAATTACCTGTTTCTTTTTTGTCCCCATCCCTTTTAGAATAAATATGTTACATTTGTAGTTTTCTACTCCTCTTGCATTTTTCCAGAATTCAAGGATTCTTGGAAGATTACTACTATTTCTATAGCTGCGTCTTCATCTTTCATTTTTAAATTTTTTTTTCCTGAAGAATGTGTACCTAGATACCTTTGTCCCTAAGCTGGTGCTATAAGTGGCGAGTTCTAAACTTTTAACTGGTATTCATGAGTTCATGTGACAATAAAACTAATTCTAAAATTCATTTGAGATCCTAGTACGCGTTCCATCAGGTCCAGCGGACTGGTCTTAGCCCTTTCCCTTGTACTTTTTTCTAATGATGGTTATCCTAATTATTTTGTCCCTCCTTTTTACCTCTTTATTATTTAGTATTTCTGGAACACTATTAGTGTCTTCTACTATGAAGGCCAATGTAAAATATTTATTCAAGTTCTCTGCCATTTCATGTTTCCCATTATTACTTTCCCAGACTCATTCTCTAAAGGGGCTATGTTTGCTTTGGCCTTCCTCTTTTATATATTTAAAAAAGCTTTATTTTTCTGTTCATCTTGATGTTACTTGCAACTTTACCCTCAATTTATTTTCTCCCTCTTTATCATTTTCTGGGTCATTTTTGTTGGTTTTATAACCTGCCCAGTCCTCTGGCTTACCACAATATTGACATATTGTATGTTTCTCTTCTTTCAATTTCATGCTATCCTTAACCTGCTGGGTTAATTACAGTTGGCTTGTCCCCTTCCTAGAATCCTCCTTTCTCACTGGGATATATCTGGAAGGTTGATTATGACAAGAGTGCTTTCAGGTAAATAAATTCCATCCAGTCTTGCTGAAGTGACAGATTTTTTTTGAATATGTACATCTCTAGAAAGGATCTAGACACCTTGTGAAGGTAAAAGGCAAATTGGGCATCTTAATACATTTGTCTCTAACAACTTTTGTGTTTCCTTTTTGAAGGCTGACATTCTTTTTTTAAGAAATAGGAGCAGGAAGAGGCCATTCATCTCATGCTTGCTCTGCCATTCAACGATTGATTGGATGCGACCTTAAACTCACTTTCCTGCCTCTCTCCCCTCACTCTTGACAAAGTTGATGAGGAGAAACATCATCTTTTCATGATCATGACAAGCCCCTTCAGAAACCTATTTGCTTGAATAAGACCACCTTTGATTATCTTAAAGTCCGTTGAGTTACCGGCATAACCTGCTGAGCTTTGCCTTGCAAGACAAACCCCTTTCCTCCCAGGAATCAGCTGGGTGAATTTGACCATGTGACTCCACAGGCAAAACACCTTGATATTCTGGCCAATGTAGTGCCTTTTCCTTATCCTCCTTTAGACTTGAAAAATTCATGCATTTAGGGACATACAAGGTAGGCAAGGCTCATGCTTATGTCTGCATTGTGTAGTTGATTTTGTTCCGGAATATATTGCTAGCCTGAATCCAGAGCCTCCAGCATGAGGAGGGGACACTCAACATCAGGCATGGATAATGAGAAATCTGTCCTGCTCTCTGTGCCTTTCATGGGTGTGTTGGAAGGATTTGCAAGTTGATAATCAACCTGTTTGCCTGCACTTTGAACTCACCTTCCTTAGCCTTTAGGCCATTGGGTTGGACTTGTATCAGAGGCTTCTAACTCTGAGGTAAGGAAGCTGCCTACTCTGGCACAAGACCCCCTAAACTCGGATGCTGCCTGACCTGCTGTGTTTTTCCAGCACCACACACTTGACTCGAATTTCCAGCATCTGCAGTCTTCACTTTCCCCTAAGCTTATTCCTCTACCAGGTTTAAAAAAAAAGCGACAGAAAGAAATTCATGTTAGTTTTATGAATGCTGATTTCTTAAAAAAAAACATAACATTCTGAAGCCTCTGTTTCTATGGGCCTGATTTGTTCAGTCTATCCTTTCGACTCTGCCCTTCTAATACTCAGAATTATACAGGCATTAATTGTTCAGTTGTGGAGCTGTGATTGATGTCTAATTTCTTGCTTTGTCCAATTACAGCACTGCGAGAAACAGATTCAGAGTCTTCAGAACAAGATCCTGGAGCTCCAGCAACAACTGGCTGTGGCGGTGTCAGCTGATCGGAAGAAAGACATTATGATCGAGCAGCTGGATAAGGTAAAAGGTGAACTGTTTTGAAGTTCAGCAGCCTCTCTCTGTAACCACGAGGGATAGTTGAAGTGGGCATTATAATAGGGCACAAGAGACTGTCTTCTAATGAAGGCGTCAGAGAGGGAGCAGAAAAGATTCACGAAAATGATTCCAAGGATGAGAGACTGCAGTGACATGAACAGATTTGGGAAGTTGGGACAGTTTCCCTTGAAGAAGATAAGGGACGGGAGGAGATTTGATTAAGGTACTCAAAATCACCAGGGGTCTGCACAGGTTGGATGGGGAGAAACTGTCCCCACTGGACAAAGGCTCAAGAATGAAAAGACACACAAATTTGAGGTTATTGGCAAAAGAAGCATCAGAGAGACACAAACTTGTGTTTTAAAACAGTGAGTGGTTAGGATCCGGAGTACACTGTTTGAGAATGTGATGGAGGCAGATTCAACTGAGTGATTTAAAACAGAATTGGGTTGTTATTCGAAAAAGGTGTGGGATTTTGGGGGGGTGGCAATGGAGTGAAACTGAGTGAACAGAAAGACTTTTAAAAAAAAACAGAATAAAAGCTGAAAGAGTTCCAGATGTTGTAAATCAGAAACAAAAATAAAAATTGCTGGAAAAGCTCAGCAACACCTGTGGAGAGAAATAAGAGTTAATGTTTCAGATCAAGTGATCCTTCCTCAGACCTTAGAAAACTCTGATTTCTATTCACAGATGCTGCCAGACCTGTTGAGGTTTTCCAGTGATCTCTATTTTTGTTTAAAAATGACGAGAGGCATTTTTCTTTACACATACAAACAACTCTCTATGTTATGAACTTCCTGTGGAAGTGGTGGATGTGTGTACAGTTACAATGTTTAAAAGTCATTTGGAGAAGTACATGAATTGGAAAGATTTGGAGGGATATGGGCCAGGAACAGGCAGGTGGGACTAGTTTGGGATCGTGGTCAGCTCGGACTGAGGGGTCTGTTTTTGTGTTGTATGACTGACACTTAGGAGAATCAAGTGGAACTGGTTTAATATTCTGGTGGGAGAAATAAAATGGATTCTTAAAATTATTTATCTCTTTGCTGGAAAACGAATTTGCTCCTGTGGTTTTTTTTTGCATTTGTCTCTTTTCCCCTCCATGGACAGACACTGGTGAAGGTGGTGGATGGTTGGAAGAAACATGATTCAGAGAAATCAGAAGCCATGAGGCAACTGCAGGAGGATCGCGAGGCGGCAGAGAAGGGGCGCAGCAAGCAGCAACAGGTAGTAGCAGCTTTGTTTATGAAGAGGGGGTGAGATGTCTGTGCAGTGTTCTCTTCCTGCCTCTGTGTCCATGCTTCTGCCATCACCTACCACAGCACCATCCGACACACCCACACGCGCGATGCATGCACACACCAAGGATCCTTGAATTCCTTTTCATCCTGACCTCCATTCAGTCAGTCGCAGAGTCACACTGGGACTCTGCTGGAAAGCTTTTTGAAAGCCTCCTGGATGCCCATCTTTTCCCCCATTAGGTTATCAGCAGCAATTTAAAATTAGAATTTGGTTTCTTGTCTCACGTACTCAAATAAGTACATTGAAAAGTTTACAGTCGCCATTAAACAGCACCATCTTAGGTAGGGATTCTAAAGTACAAGTTCTTAGTGAAGAAAAATAAAGAAATAAAAGTCCAACAGTATAGACCAAATTAAAATTTGGTCAATAAATTATATAAAAAAAGAAATAAACATTCAGAATAGCAGTCTTTCCAACCCAGTTGGCACCTAGCCTGTACACTGCGTCGGGTTTCACCTCTAGGAAGTCCAGCTAGGCTGACAGACTGACACGCTAGGCCAGGAGACGGCCGCACCGGGCCGCCGGGAAATTGCCGAGCCGAGCTGCGGTGAGACCGCCACTTTGTGTCCTCGGAGAAGCTGCAGCACCAGGCTGCTGAGAGACCATCACACTGAGCTGCGAAAAGACCGTCACGCCAGGCCAATAGGATGCCAACCTGGTTCCACGCTGAGACCAGGACTTCAGGATATTGCTGAGATGAAAGAAAGAGAAAATAAATCACAGATGAGAAAAAAAAAGAAAAGAAACCGACTAGCTTCAGCTGGCGAGTCCTATTTTTAACCATCTTGTATCAATATATGAGCTTTAACTTGGTTAAAAAACCTCTCCAAGACCTTCATGGAAATGTTATCAAACTTGTGCACCAAACTCTATAAGCAGGTATTAAGGATCTTTTTAATTCATTCAGATCCTCCTAGCCCTCCATTTCCTCGGGAATAGAGGAAGGGGAAGGCCATTCAGCCCATTGAGCCTTCTGTGATGATCAGGTACATTCATAACTGATCTTGTACCTCAACACCATTTCCTGCACTATCCCCAACCACATTTAATTGCTAGAAATCTTTTGATTTCTGCCTTGAGAATAGTCCATGGCTGATCTTCCACAGCCGTCTGGGGTAGAGAATTCAACGTCCCCCGAGTGAAGGAAGGCCATTCTGAGGCTCTGTCCCCTGGTTCTTGATTCTCCAGCCAGGGGAACCATCTGTCCTGCACCTACTTTGTTCAGCCCTATAAGAATTTTCTATGTTTGAATGAGAGTTCTCTGATGCATTTTAAGGATGTTGAGGGTGACTCTCCCATGGTGATCATTACTGAGTCTTGTCAAAAACTCCAGCCTGGACCTTGCCATGAATTGGGAAACAGGGATGTCTCTGTGACCCTTTCACCCCAGGGTGACAAGTGTGTGTTTTATTTTTGAAGAAACTGGTTTCTTAAGGAATGCTGCCACTCAGGATCCTAGCTCCCTTGTGTTTCCATGCTGCTAACACCTTGCTTTAATGAAGATGGTCTCCAAAGGGCATCCCATCCAGACCTATCTCCTATCCCAATTACTCTGCATTTCCCATGGCTGACCCACTTAGCCTGCACATCCCTGGACAGTATGGGGCAATTTAGCATGGCCAATTCACCCTAATCTGTGTATCTTTACACTGGGAGGGAATGGGAACACACAGAGAAAACTCATGCAGAATACGCAGACTCCACGCAGACTGTCACCTGAGGGTGGAATTGAACCCTAGTGCTATGAGGCAGCAGTGCTAACCACTGAACCATCGGACCACCAATGATATAGTATTAACATTTGTCATTGAAAATTTAAGGGAGGTTTTCATTTAGATATCTGGACCAATGGTGACGTCAAAGTGTTTTAAGCAGGGAGTTATTCTAGTTTGGGAAGTGCTGTGGAAACACATTCAATAATAGTCTTCGGAATGGGGAATTAAATGCTTGATAGGGAAAACTTGCAGGGCTACAGGGGAAAGACCAGCTCTCAGAAGCGATGGGCTGAATGGTATCCTGTGTAGTAACATCCTCATAAGCCTGAATGCTGATGAGATGGAGACTCGTGATATAATGTTAGTGGTTTTCCCAATTTTCTTCACCCCCTCTTTGTGTTACTGTTGGGTTGGCAGCTTAACAATTCATATTACAAGAGAAAGGTGTGCTGATTGACTGGCAACTCAACTTTGTTTGACCAAGGTTTTGCCATGTAGAAAGCCACAAGGAACTTTATACTTCCTGAGCTCTTGGGTAATTCAAAAAAAGCACAAGGTTTGAATGTATTCTTTTGGTTTCAAAGAAATAGCCCTTGCATGTGAATGTATCTTGCTTCTAGTTAATTTTGTTCTCCATATTGTCAATCCAGTCAGAAATAGACATAGACATAGACCTTGGATCAGGTGAAGCTAACATTGCCATAGTCCTATAGGAGCATAGGGCTGCTCACTCATTAGAGAGAGTGAGCGAGACAACTGGTGGTGGTTTAACCTGAGGGTCAGGCGATGGGAGAATTTGAGAAGTAGAGTCCTTCATAGTAACCTTAACCAGTGCAGGAATTGAGTCTATGCTGTTGGCATCATTCTGCATCACAAACCAGCCAACTGAGCTAACCAAGCCCCTCTTGGGTAAAGTGCACTGTTTGAGAAACTAAATTGATTTTGTCACTGTTTCCAGCAGTATTCAAGACTCAACTGTTCTGCTGGTTCAGGGTATCAACTGGGTTTGGGGTCACAGTTCCCCAGTAAACTGTAGCCAAAACCTTGTTGAAGGGCCACAGAGAGTTGCTGCATCCAACAGAAGATGATGATAAAGTGACGCAGCATTTCTGCTTTCTGCCCAGGCCATGTTCAACTTGGAACAGCGTTTATCTCAAGCAAACCAAACCATGATGAAGGAGCAACAAGAAAGGGGTCTGTTGGAGGAGGAGCGGGGCATGTTGGTAAGGAAAAATAAACATTCCCGGCTTGATACCAACTTTAGAGAGCAATACCGTTACTGTGAACTGTATGTACTGAATGAAAAATTGGGTTTTTGAGAACAAATCCTTTTACAATAGGAAATTGGCTTTTACACGAGTAACAATGTTGAGGGACTGAAATCCATGCCGGGTCTTTGGAAGTGCTGGAAACGCGATTGTCGCTGGTCGCTATCCATGGTCCTGAACACTCACGAAACAGCTGCCTTGGTTTTATAACGTTTAAATGGGAGTAATTGTGAAGAAGACTGTTACTAGAATCCCTACTTCCAAAGCTAGCACAAGGTATATGATTGATAAACGCTCTTCGGGTGAAAGGTCAGGGGTTAACTTGTACGAGAGATGAAATATTACTTGAGTAAATATAGAAATTGCTGGAAAAGTTCAGCACGTCTGACATCATCTGACATAGATGCTGCCAGACCTGCTGAGCTTTTCCAGCAATTTCTATATTTGTCTCTGCTTTACACAGCATATGCAGTTCTTTCAGTCTTAAGTAAAAGCGTTGAATTATAATTTAGATTTCAGCTGGCCCCATGAACACCTCTCTCTTTTGAGCCCCACACCAGAGACATAAAAAAAAGTGTTGGCTAACATGTCTGTTCCAATACTGAGAGTGCTGTGCTGCCAGAGGTATTGTCTCTCAGGTGATCTATTGAACCAAGGTCTAGTCTGCTCTGAGAATGTCTGTCTGGAGTATGTGTGCATGTTTCTGGAGATGGTCTTAAGTTTGTGACCTTCTCACTCAGTGTATACAAAAGAGCAGGGTAAGGGGTGAGACACAGTAAGAATGGACATTACGGAAGATAAAACATAGGAGCAGGAGGGGACCGTTCAGCTGTTCAAACTTAGTCCCATTCAACCAGGCCATAGCTGATCTTCCATCTCAGTGCCACAATCCTCTCCTATTCCTGTATCTCCTTAACCATCTTAGACCCTAGAAATCTACTGAACTGGATCTTGAATATGCTCAACAAATGATTGATCAACCATGGCTGTATGAGGTAGAGAATTGCTAAGAATCATAACCCTCTGAGAGAATTTCTCCTCATCATAGTTCTAAAAGACTGAGGCCCCTTATCCTAAGATTGAGTTCCCCTCTCAAATTCCAACCAGATCAACATCCATGCAATAAAGCCCTCTACGAATTTTTGTTTCATGTTTCAGTGTATTTGGTCTTCCGTGAAGTGGCGATGACTTATTTACAATAGACTACGAACAGAAATGTAATGATGACTTGATTTTTCTGGTCTTCCCCACCGATGTTTGGTGCCCCTGCCCCACTCTGACCTTTTCTCCTTGTTTCTTCCCCTTCTCCTTCCCCCCCCACACCCCCCCCCCCCCCCGCCTCCCCCACTGCCTCCCCCACAGGAGGAGCAGAACCAGAAGCTGCAGAAGGCTCTGGAAGTGGAGCAGCAGCTCTGCCTGAGGCTTCAGGGTGACTACAAGGCAGCAGAGAGCAGCAGGCAGCATGAGTGGAAACAAGCTGAGGCATTGCGCACCAAACTTGCAGAGGAACGAGAGGCGAGCAGCCAACGCGAGAAGCAACTGGAGCAGAGGATCACGCAGCAGGAAGAAGAGCTTCAGAAGCAGCTGGAAAAAGAGAAGGTGAAGTAGGGGGTGGGGTAGAGAGAGAGAGCAAATTAAGAGTGGCTAATCATTAAAAAGTGCAAGGTTTCTAATTCCATACCTGAATCTTTGCCAACCAAATGTCTGTCTGACTCAGCCTTGAATATATTTCATGACCCAACCTCAACTGCAGTGAGGGGAACAGAATTCCAAAAGCTAACGAACAACATCCTTTCTCATTGCTGCCTTGACTGAGCAAATCCTTATTTTGAAACTATGACCCTTTATTCTAGTATACTCCTTGAGAGGAAATAACCCCTCAGAATGTTATTGATTTCAATAAAGTCTCCCCTCATTCTTCTTAACTCCAGTGAAAACTGGTCCAATCTGCTCAACATTTACAGAATAAGTATCAAATATGTGCTTAAAATGAGCGAGTGTTTAACTTGTGAGAGGCGGCCATTCAGCCATCATTCCTGCACTGGAGCTGTGAAAGAGTCAGTTAATCCCACTTTCCCTCTGTCCTTTCTCCACAGCCCTGAAATTATATTATTTTTTCCATCGTTCTTCAAGTATTTATCCAAATCCTCTTATGAATCAGATTCCATCATCTATAGGTAGCTCATTCTAGATCGCAGCTGCTGCCAAAAGGTAAAGCAAAGTTCTTCGCATTTCTCTGTCCCTGTTCCCCCACTAAATCTCGATCTGGTTCTACCACCTTTTAGTTTATCTCTGTCACCCTCAATTCCATCTACCAATTCCTCCATTGCCTTACTGGCATGTCATAGTGTTGTATAGCATGGAAACAGACCCTTCAGTCCAACTTCTCCATGCCGACCAGATATCCTGAATTAAGCTAGTCCCATTGAGAGTCATTAGAAATATACAGCATGGAAACAGACCCTTTTTAGTTCAACTTGTCTATTCCGACCAGATATCCTAAACTAAGCTAGTCTGGTTTGCCAACATTTGGCTCATATCCCTCTCAACACTTACTATTCAGATACCTTTTAAATGTTGTAATTGTACCAGTCTCCACCACTTCCTCTCATAGCTCCTTCCATACATGCACCACCCTCTGCGTGAAAGTTACCACTTAGGTCCCTTTTATATCTTTCTCCCCTCACCCTAAACCTATGCCCTCTAGTTATGAACTTCTCCACCCTGGGGAAGAGACCTTGTCTATTTACCTTATCCACGCCCCTCATGATTTTATAAACCTCGATAAGATGTTAGATTCCTTAGTCACCCCTCCGTTTCCAATGATCCAGGAAAAATAACCTGAGCCAATTCAGCCTCTCCCTGTAACTCAAAGCCTGGTAGCATCCTTGTAAATCTTTTCTGAACCCTTTCAAGTTTCACAGCATCTTTTCTACAGCAGGGAGACCAGAATTGAGCACAGTATTCCAAAAGGTGCCTCACCAATATTCTGTATAGTCACAACATGACATTCCAATTCCTATACTCAGTGCACTGACCAATAAAGGCAAGTGTGCCAAAAACCTCCACTATCCTGTCTACCTTCAACACCACTTTCAAAGAACTATGAACATGTACCCCTCGTCCTTTTATTTTCAGTAACAGTCCCCAGGACCCTACTATTAGGTGTACAAGTCCTACTGCAGCTTGAGGCTTTGCTTCTGCCTTTGTTGCACAGGCAACTGCTCAATGTGAGACTCAGCGAGCACAAGACGCGCAGCAAGTCCTTGGAGCTGTCCAAACAGAGCTGCAGAGAGTGGAAATTGAGCTGGACACTGCGAAACGTGACAAGGAAAATCTGGAGATGGAGCTCAGCCTGGTCAAGGTATGAAACTCTCTAATGTCTCGGTTGACCAGAGTCCCTGCCCTGCATACAATCGAACCAGGAACGGATAAATAGGAGAAGGAGGAAACCATTCAGCTCTTCGAGCATGCTCCGCCATTCCGTAGGATTGTGGCTGATCTTTAGCTTCAACTCAACTTTCCCAACCACTCCTAATATCCCTCTATTCCCTGAGAGATCAAAAATCTGTCTCAGTATTAAATATACTCAATAGTAAAAGCACCCAAACCCATCTGGCGTAGAAAATTGTGTAGATTCAGAATTCATTGAGCATAAATGATCTCCTTATTTCAAGACTAAATGACCAAGGGCTGTGTTGTAGATTCCCAGCCAGAAGCAAACAACCGTTAGGTATCCACTGTATTCAGCTGCGTTGAGTCTTGGCTATTTTGAGGAGATCGACTCTAAAGAGTATTGGCCCAGTCTCCTCATCCTCTCTGCAACAAGACTGTCATAGAGATGTGCAGCATGGAAACAGACTCTTCAGATCAACTCACCCACGCTGTCCAGATATCCTAGCCTAATCTAATCCCATTTGCCAGCTCTTGACCAGGTATTCCTAACCTAATCTAATCCTGTTTGCCAGCTCTTGGCCCATATCCCTCCAAACCCTTCCTATTCATATACCCATCCAGTTGCCTTTTAAATGATGTGATTGTCCCAGCCTCCATCACTTCCTCTGGCAGCTCATTCCATACAGGTACCACCCTCTGCGTGAAAAGGTTTCCCCCTTAGGTCCCTTTTAAATCTTTCCCCTCTCACCCTAAACCTATGTCGTCTAGTTTTGGGCTCCCCATCTCAGGGAAGAGACCTTGTCTATTCACCCTCTCCATGCCCATCATGATTTTATAAACCTCCAAAATGTCACTCCTCAGCCTCCAACGCTCCAGGGGAACAGCCCAGCCTATTCAGCCTTTCCCTATAGCTCAGACCCTCCAGCCCTGACACTTTGGAGGTTGTCTGGTGAATTTGCTTTTGCTGAGCCAGTAGCTGGTGCTCGGTAGGACTCAGTGCCTCTGAAGCAGGGGAAAGCCATCCAGCAGTCTTGCACTGAACCCATGAGACCGAATAGGAGAGAGCAGACAGTTGAAGGGATGAAATATAAAGTCATGAGCAGCACAGAAGGAGGTAAATAGGCCCTTTGTGTCCATTTATTTCCATTCTCCCCCTCTGTCCCTGGAACTGAAAGAGCAGAGAGGGGGACCGATTTTTCTTTGTAAACTACATTTGATTGTCCCTCTGTTTCCTGGTCTTTGTATTCCAAACAGACAACTGTACTAAACTGTCTGAGGCTGACTGAGAAGTTCAGTACTATCTGAGTTAGCCAGGAGGGATGGGACAGGATTTCTGGTCCTGATCTAGACTGGCGAACTCAACAAATGCAGGCTCAGCTTTGAGAGGTAAGTACCCTGAGCTCAAACAAGCCAAGTTGACTGTTAACGCTGCATGTGTCCCTGCTGCAGGCACGCTCTGAATCGCAGCGGGTCAAGAGCGAGACAGAGTTTAAGATGGCCCTGGAACAGCAGGTGACTGAGCGCCTGGCAGCTGTGCATGAAGACAGCATCCGGCAGACGGCCGCTGTGCGGGAGCAGCTCAGGTAAATGTCCCCCTCCCTCTGCTCGTGCTGGCTGTGTTCAGGGAACTACCTCCTGCTGTCACCCAGACCCTCTCTTTTGATTTTCCCAGTTTTGACAAACGATGCTCTAGTACAGTAAAGATGAGAGTAGCAGTTTTCTTACGTGGCTACTTTTGGAAACACAAATATATCAACTGGCAACCCCTTTATTCGCCCTGCTGTTCATGATACTTACCCAAACTTAGCAGCAGAGCCCATGCATGAGGGTTAGCATTTTGAAAGGTAGGGGGCTGGAGAGATATAAATAAATGAATTAGCTTTATTGTCACATATATTCAGATGACTACAGTGAAAGTTTACAATTCACCTTGTACGGTGCCATTGTAGGCAGAAAGGTACAGGTTCTTCACCACAAGTTCTTAGGGAAAAAAATTAGAAAATAAAGAAATAAGAAGTCCAGCATTGCAGATTGTTAGAATAAATTAGAAATTAGACAAATAGAGTTCAGAACAATGGTCCTTCCAACCATGCTGGAAGCTAGCCTCCAGTCCAAATGATCTAGAACTTTTGCAAGAGGGCTAATTTTCAAATTTTGCAATCGATGCTAACCTTTGAAAAATTGTCCTCATCACAGTTTACAATGAGCCATTACGGAATCTAGAAAAAAGAACAATGTTTTCTAAACTGCCCGTTCAGAAATACTATTGCACACCTCTGGAGAAGGTGGGACTTGAACCCTAGCCTTCTGTGCTAGAGGTAGGGATTCTACCACTATACTATAACAGCCCTTTTGGTGAGGGCTGGAAGCAAATGGGTGCATGTGTGGGACTTTACTGATCAAGCAAAGGAGGAAGTGTATTCAGCTATGGATTGCATGCCGTCCCTTTAATCCACGTGAGCTGGATGTCTGCCTTGGCGTCGCCCTGTGAGTAGGACGATATTTATTACTGGTTATATTCTAATCAACCTGTTGAGAAATGTTATTGTCTTCCTCTGGAGGAAGTGGGACTTGAGCTCAGAGCACCTGATCAGAGTGGGGACACTATCACCTCACCACAAGAGCCCGAGAACTCCAGACTCTGCAAACCTGGAGCAAGTTTTCTGAATGATCTGAGATATTTTCTAATCAATCTGTTCAGATGTGACTTGAATGTGAACCTCCTGGCTCAGAGATACAGATATTACCATTGTACCACAAGATCCCCAAGGATGCTAACTTAGGCTTTGTGGCTAAAACACCTTGCACTTGTTGCAGATTGTGATGTCTGATTTTTCTTGTCCTGCTCTTTAGGAAACAGATCATGGAAATGGCTACACAGCATGAGGTCGAGATGGGTAAGCAGCTAGCTGAGTTCAAATCTGAACTGCAGGATCGGGAGGAGAGGCACCGTGGAGTGGCTGAGGGGTATGAGATCAGGTAGGGGGTTTGATTTAAAAACAAAATTGCTTCTACTTTGCTTTGATTGCCACTGATGCTCCCTCCTTCTATTCTCCTTTGTGGTGCTTGGCCTTTTTGCACAGCCTGGTACGTTCCCAACTGTCCTGTAGCTTGCGATTTATTATTGTGAAATCTGCTGTCCTTGCCTGGCCTGGCTACGTGTGACTCCAGATCTATAGCAAAGTGATTTGACTCTGAAATGACCAAATAAGGCCCTCAGTTCAAAGGCAATTAGTGATGGATGAGAAGTGCTGGCCTTGCCAGCAACGCCCTTGTCCAAATATTACTTTGGGAACAATCTGTCTGAAGCTCCCAGTATTGGTTACCCACAGTAGAACAGACAATGTTTGGTACGAGTGCACAGCAACAGAAAGTAGGAGTGAACAGTTTCATGATGATGAGCATTATGCAAAGCCTCTTAAAATCCAGAGACTCTGTTTAATTAAAGTAAGTAGTCTACTGAGGTCACTGGATCTCAATCATAGTGTTATAGAGATGTTCAGCGTGGAAGCAGACCCTTCGGTCCAAGTTTTCCATGCTGTCCAGGTTTCCAAAATGCTCACCGGGTCAGGTGGCATCTGGGCAGAGAGAAAACAAGTTTGTGTTTCAGCTCCATGTCTTCCTTTCAGAGCTGATGGTCAACTCTGAAACAATAACTCTGTTTCTCTCTCCATGGATGCTGTCTGACCTGCTAGGTCTTTCTTGCACTTGTTTCCCCCAATCCCGGCATCCATATTACAAACAACAGTTATTTGGCTCAATAGACGAGGACAGAGTTTCTGTCATAGTCATAGTCAAAGACTTATCCAGCACAGAAACAGACCGTTCTGTCCAATTCGTCTGTGCTGACCAGGTATCCTAAATTAATCTAGTCCTGTTTGCCAGCATTAAGCCCATATCGCTCTTAAACCCTTCCTATTCATGTACCCATCTTAGATGCCTTTTAAATGTTGCCATTGTACTAGCCTCCACCACTTGCTCTAGCAATTCATTCTGTATATGTACCACCTTCTGTGTGAAAAAGTTGTCCCTTGGGCCCCTTTTAAATCTTTCCCATTTCACCTTAAACCTATGCCCTCTAGTTTTGGACTCCCCTACCCTGGGTAAAAGACCTTGGCTGTTTACCTTATCCATGCCTCTCAAAAATAAACCTCCATATGGTCACCCTTTAGCCTCTGACACTCCAGAGAAAAAAGCCTCTGCCTGTTTAGCCTCTCCCTCTAGTTCAAACCCTCCAATCCCAGCAACATTTGCGCCAATCTTTTCTGAACCCTTTCACTTTTCACAACAGCTTTCCTATAACAGGGAGACCAGAATTGCACACAACATTCCAAAAGTGGCCTAACCAATGTCCTGCACAGCCGCAGCATGACCTCCCAACTCCTATATTAATACCCATTCATGCAGTCTTTCAATCTAGAGTAACGGGTCATGGGTTCAAGACCTATTGCCTCTGACTCTGCAACCGTTCTCAAACCACCTCTTCTCAAAATCTCAGACTAAGCAAAACCTTGCAAATTCCTTTTTAACACAAAAAAAAGAAAACTGTTAAGGAATCAACCCAGAAAATATGTGTTGTTTTTATTGAAAGCAATTAGCTCTCTGATATAAAACCAAAAGAAGTGCGGATGCTGTAAATCAGAAACAAAAATACAAATTGCTGGAACAGTTCAGCATGTCTGGCAGCATTTGTGGAGAGAAACCAGAGTTAATGTTTTTGGTCCAAAACCTTAAATCTGATTTCTTTCCACAGAAGCTGCCAGACCTGCTAAGCCTTTCCAGCAATTTCTGTGTTAGCTCTCTGAAATCCTATGTTTGTATTTTATTTGCCTACACAGCTCCCCACCTAGATACTCGAGCAGGCCAAGCTTCCCAGGGCAGTACCGAGGAGAGCTGCACCCTCTGAGGTGCTGCCTTTTGAAACGGGACAATAGACAGAGACCTCTCAGTTTGACATAGGACTACTGTTACAACAGAAAGCTGTGAAGGTCACCCCAGCGTCCTGCAGCTGATCACGGTCACTTGATCACGGTCAATAGTAAATTTTGATCGCAATCCAGTTCTTGCTCGACTGAGTTTATCTGTTGCATTTTGTGCCTCATAATGGTGACAACTTTTTATGAAGTACGCCATTGGCTGTAAGTTACTTTGGGAGGCATCGCATTGACAGGTGCTGTCTAATTGCAAGTCTTCCTCTCTTGCATGACGGGTTGTAGACTGGCGAAGGTGCAGGAGGAGATGGGCAGACTCCTCACCGCTAAGAGGAAGCTGGAGGTGCAGCGAGGTGAGATGGTGATCAAGTTGCAGAGCATGATGCAGACACACTGGAACGAAGCACTGAAAGTGCTGATGTCCGAAGGCTCGCCCCCAGGCCTCCAGAGATTCTCGGTACGTGGCCGAAAGATGCCTCACATGCACCCAGTAGACTAGGACACATGAGTTAGGAGCAGCGAGAGATCATGTGGCCCCTTGGGCCTGCCAATTTGTTTATTTGTAGAATGCCACATTCCCTGTTTGACCTTTGATGTTCTTGTTTAACAAGGTGCGGCACAGTGACTGTGTTTAGCACTGCTGCCTCACAACCCCAGGGACCCATGTTCGATTCCAGTTCAGACCACCATTTGTGTGGAGTTTGCATATTCTCCCTGTGTTTGCGTGGGTTTCCTCTGGGCACTCCAGTTTCGTCCCATGGCCCAGGGATGTGCAGGTTAGGTGGATTGGCCATGGAAAATGCAGGGTTACAGAGATAGGGTAGGGGATGGGTCTGGGCGGGATGCTCTTCAGAGAGTCAATGTGAACTCAGTGGGCTGAATGGCCTGCTTCCACACTGTACAGATTATCTGATTCTATGAAGGATCACAATATTGAGGCTACAGGGTCCCCAGATGGAAAAAAAATGTTCTTCCAACTGAAGCTCACCAGAGGGTAATAGTCCGGAGAAGAAAATATCCCTTGACTCCCTTGTTGATCAGAGATCTTTCCACCTCAGCCCTGAATATTATTATTGCCCCACTTCCATTGTTCACAAAACTGACCCCCGGAGAAAATATTTCTTCTCCTTTTCATCTTATATGGGAGACCACATGATCTTCCACAAGGAGAAACATCATAGAATCCCTAGTGTGAAAGCAAGCCATTTGGCCCGTCGAGTCCACACTGACCTTCCAAAGAGTATCCCACCAGGACCCACCCCGATATCCTATCCCCATAACCCTGCATTTCCCATGGCTAACTCGCCTAACCTGCATATCCCTGGACACTATGGGACAATTTCCCATGGCCAATCCACCTTAACCTGCACATCTGTGGACTGTGGGACAAAACCAAAGCATCCGACAGAAACGCACACAGACATAGGGAGAGCATGCAAGTTCTACATAGACAGTCATTCAAGGCTAGAATCGAACACGGGTCCCTGGTGCTGTGAGGCAGCAATGCTAACTACTGAGCTATTGTGCCATCCTTAACATCCCTGCTATCCTTTCAGTGCTTTCCCTATCAAGCCTGCTCAGAACCTTGTCTACTTCAATAAGGTCACCTCCCATTCTTCTGAACACTACTGAATAAAGATCCAGGTCAGGCAGTATCCTAGAAGCAGGAGAATCGACGTTTCGGGCATTAGCCTTTCATCAGGATTCCCATTGCTGATAAAGGACTTGTGCCCAAAACATCAAATGCCCTGCTCCTCGGATGTTGCCTGACCTGTTCTTTTCCAGCACCACACTCTTGACTCTGATCTCCTGCATCTGCAGTCCTCACTTTCTCCTGAGTAAAGATCCAAACTGCTCGATCTTTTGTCATAAAGTAAACCCCTTCATCTCAAGACTCAGTCAAGTGAACATTCTCTGACCAGCTACTCGTGCAGTTATATCTTTCCTTCAGTAAGAGACCAGAACTCTGTACTCCCAGATGTGGTTGCACTAGCTCCATGTAGAGCTGTAGCAATGCTTTGCTACTTTTTAACTCTATTCCCCTTGCAGCAAATGCCAACCTCCCATTTGCCTTCCTAATCACTTGCTGCAGGCCACTTGGCTGTGGATGTTTGAGTTGTCGGGACTTCCAGCTTGTCCTACCCGCATGTTTTCCATTGCATTGGACTTGGAATAAAATAAGTGAATTGATACTACAAATGAAGGTTAACGGATATGACCTTATAGCCATTACAGAGACATGGTTACAAAGCTGGTAACTAAATATTCAGAGGTATGTGACTTTTTGAAAGCACAGGCAGGAGGGAAAGGGTGGTGGGGAGATATGGAGGCAACAGCAAAAAAAATCTTTGACCAGAAGCTATAGATTCCATGTTAATGGAGATCAGAAATAACAAGGGGATGAAAGCACACTGTCAGGACGAAGTTAAAGGACCCCAAATAATAGTATATGGCAGGACAGAGAATAAATCAGGAGATAATGAAGCCTTGTAAAAAGGCAGTATGTTAATCATCAGTGACTTTCATCTTCATTTGGATTAGGAAGTCAGAGGTAACCACAAGGAAGAATTCCTCAAGTGTAATCTTTTCTAAAGTGTGGTGCCCACAAGGAGACAGTTACTCCAGCCAAGGCTGCACCAGTGTTTTATACTGATTTAACATAATCTTCATGCTGATGCTTAATTTAAAATGATGAAAAGCTTTGTTGGAGGAGGCAGGGAGAAGATGTTTCCTGTTGTGGAGAGGACCTGACCTAAGGGCCATCAATAAGATGTTAACAAACTCTGGAGGAACCTCTTTTCCATGCTCTCCCAGTTCTCTGGGTACCCTTTGCCACTGGAAGTGGTTGCAGTGAATCATTTGTGTACTTTTAAGGGGATGTTGAATAAATAAAAGAGGGAGAAAGAATTTTGAAGGGAAGGGATTAAAGGAGGGCATAAACACCAGCATGGTCTGAATGGCCTGTTTCAATGCTGTCAGTTTGATGTTAAACATGACAAATGTCATTGCTGGATTGTACTGTGTTTGTTACAGTATTGGGTGCTTACTTTGGTTGTACTGGTTGTCAGTCAAACTCCTGGGGTTATTGTAATTCTATGCCTTGCTGTGGAAGCACTATTACTGGAGTGCAGAGGAGTCATTCCTGCTCTGCTGTGCCTCTATCCCACGTTAAGTTAAGATAATACAAATGTGTTTTTATTTGTAAGTAATTCTTTGGTAGGTGACAGTTCTAACAACTCTGTGTTAATGTCTCCAGCAGCAACCTGCCCTTCATCACGACCAAGTGCCTGTTTATACGGAACTTAACCGCACAACATCGACCTCGGAAGCCATCAACAACTCTGATCTCTCATCTTCCTCTACAGTGCCTTACCCTGTCCCAACGTCAGACACTGACTGGCTGAAGCATTCCTCCGAAAGCAGGGACACTCATGCGTCTGGCGTCCAAGTGCACAAGAATCTGGTCAAACTGCAGCACTCTGCCTGTGTCAGCCAAAGGGAGGAATCCCATTTCTCCACGCTGGCTCCAGATTGCAAGGTTCAGGGAGACAGGATTGAGGGCGGACGACCCTCCTACACTAACCGAGAGACTTGTGTATTTGTGGATAATTCCACATTGGATGATCATAGCTTCCATGGTTCCTTTCCTCAGGGTGTTCCCTTGCAGCCTGTGGTACAGGCTCCCTCTCACCAACTGGCATCGATGGCAGCCAAAGACCAGGAGTCTGACCCGTGTCCCAACAACCTCAGCAGACATCGTACGCTGGCTTCAACTGCTGCCGAAACTCTGAAGCCCCTGATGAAAGGGGGAGGTTACCCGCAGCAGGGTCCCCTGCACTGTGGTGACCAGCCACCATTGTCTGGGAACTTGTGTTTCTCTGAGCAGAACCAGAATCAGTCAATGATGCTCCCTTTGTTGCCCTACCATCCATCAATGGAAGACCTCAGCCAATTGTTAAATTACAGCTTCCTCAGCCACGGCAGCTTCCAGCCTCTGGAGCCACAGGTGGATGAGACCATGGTAACAGGTAAAGCAGAGTCTGGGCATAAGAGGTAGCCTACTTCCCTCTGCACCCCTCCCTCTTTGGGGTGGTGATGGCCTGGTGGTCTTATCACTAGAATATTAATCCAGAAATCCAGCAAATGTTCTGGGGACCTGGGTTCAAATCCCACCATGGTAGATGGTGGTATTTGAATTCAACAAAGAATCTGGAAGTAAGAATCTACTGATAACCATGAATTAGTTATTGGTAGGAGAGACTAGGACCCAAGGGCACAGCCTTAGAGAAAAGGAAAGATCTTTTTGAACGGAGATAAGGAGAAACTTCAGCCAGAGAGTGGTGGATCTATGGAATTCATTGCCACAGAAGGCTGTGGAAGCCAGGTAATTGACTATATCTAAGACTGAGATAGATTTGTTCTTTAGTATCAAGGGTCAAGGGGAGAAACCAGGAAAATGGGGATGAGAAATTTATCAACCATGATTGAATGGCAGAACAGACTCTATGGGTTGAATGGCCTAATTTCTGCTCCTATGTCTTATGGTCTTATGAATCAGTTATTGATTGTCGGAAAAACCTAGCTGGTTTATTAATGCCCTTTTAGGGAAAGAAACTGCCACCCTTACCTGGTCTAGCCTACATGTGACTCCAGACCTACAGTAATGTAGTTGACTCTTAACTGCCCACATTCCATGTGTGAATACCCCTCCCTCCCCTCCTCGTCTCCCTTCTTTCCCCCCCCCCCCCACTTCCCCATCACACCCTGCTCCTCTCCTTCTCATTCTCCCCCCCCATCCCATTCTCCCCCCCCCCCCCCCATCCCATTCTCCCCCCATCCTATTCTCCCCTTCTCCGTGCCCCCTTCCCCATTTCTTTCTTTTCTCTCTCCTCCTTTCTACATTTTCCCCCCTGTGCTGCTCCCCTCTTTCTCTGTCCCTTCTCACATCCTCCTCCACTCCTCGGAGTCTCTAAATCATAGATTCAAATCCAGTTCCAGTTCTGGAACCTAAGCCTGTTGTCTACATCAACATTCTGTGAGCAGGTATTGAGTTAAATGTGCAGTCATTCAGATGACGAGGTAAACTGAGACCTGTTTTGCCCCGGGCTTCTAATTTAAAAGATTGAATGAATGATGGGTCCAATGAAGGAAGAGGCTGGGAAGTTCTCTCCTATGTCCAGGAACTAATGTTCACTCCACAACCGATATAAAGGGGGTCCCTGATTTACTGATGTCCTACTTCTGAAAGTGATCCCATACAGTGCTGTAATTTTAAAGATCATTTCCTGTGCTGACAAACAGCTGCTTTATATTGTCCTGTGTGTTAAATACAAATCGACTTGTGTGGAATGGAGTCTGTTTGCGTTTGTGGGTGCTGCCTGTAACTAGAACTGATTGCCATCATTACAGTTTATGACAGCTTCCTTGTGCAAGCTGACTGCTCAATGACCTACAATGCAACAGTGACTCCACCTCAAAAAGTAATTAATTGACTATAAAGGGTTCAGAACAACCCTAGCCTGAGGAAGAGTGGAGAGAGATACAGGTCTGTTTTTGCCTGCCTGACAGTCATACCAGCATCATGTGGCAGCTAGTTCTGTGCTGCTACCATTCCCTACTCCAAGATGGAGGTTAAAAACCAGTCAATTTGCTTTTTAATTTTAATTCTTATGTTAGAGTAGTGCTTCACAAATTACATTGACTGCAAAATGCAGTTTTTTTTTCAAACTGAGAGCCAGAGGACTTTGAATTTAAAATGATTGGTAAAAGAAGCTGGAGCAATGTGAGCAAAAGTGGCTTTAATGCAGCAGGTAGTTAGGATCTGGAAGGCATTGCCTGAGAACAGGGTGCAAGCAGGTTCAGTCAAGGCATTCTCTGAAAAGAGAAATGTTTGTAGGGCTGCAGGGAAAAGCCAGGAGTGTGACACAAGGCGCATTGCTCTTGCAGAGATCTGGCGCAGATACGGTGGGTCAAATGGTCGCCTCCTGACCCAGAGCCATGCAATGGTTTGTTGAATGGAGGACTGTTAATCCAGTCACTGGGACAACTCCCTGCTGTTCTTTGCCAGCACTATGTAGTCTTTTAACACTCAGAAGGAGAAAGTTTTGGGTTGTTGTCAAGAGTGAAAGGGGAGGTGTGGACAAGATGTTGGCTGCTGGAAAAGTGTCTTCCTGGCCGCCTCCTTTTGGAAAAGCCTGCACCACCCAAAGGGTTTGTGCTTGGAATACATGGGAGGCCTATCATTCTACTGTCTTTATGTTCTTTCTGTAGCCTCTGGGGCCCATCCAGATGAGCTGGCTGAGCACCCATTCACCGAGGACGCTGATGACAGCAGGCTAACCCATGATCAGCTGGCCAGCGAGGGTGGAACCACCAAGAACAGCAGCTTTGAGTCATCAGGTGGACAGTCCTCCTCCCAGGAGCAGAACTCCCAAAGCAGCGAGCTCCAACATTACATCCAGATGGTAGGTGGGTGGTTCTCACAAACATTACTCGGTTCTCACAAGCATTACTCAGCCCTCAAGCAGGAAGATGTAGCATTGCACATTGGGTCGTGTTTGACCTTTTGTGCTTATTCCTTATAGTTTAACCCAACCCTTTCAGCCCCAATATCAAGTTGGTGAGGCTGAACTGTGCCCAGAATGCACAGATGGAAAGAATGTTGATGGAAGGAATTGAATTCACCCGCTGGTTGTTCTGCGATTTATTGGTCAAGATTCACAACCAGGAAAAGGTGAAGAGTAAAACGGTTTCTCTGAAACAAGCTAGATTACTGAGTGGCACCCGGACCTGCTGTGATTGCTCGAGACTGGGTGTAAATAGCCTTTGTGCATTTCTTTTTAGTATCAATGCATTCGGGGATGTAGATTTAGGGATGTTCTAAAAATCTTTGTCAGCCCAGTTGAAAGCTTGCTGTTGTTTATTTTTGTCTTGTGACTCTAATATTTTCTCTGTCTCTCCCTCTCTCCCGTACTGTCAGCTATTAGACCGATCGCCCGGGGATCCGGTGGAAACTGGTGCAGAACCCGTGAAGCCTAATGTAGTTCAAGATGATGTGGTGTCCCAGCAAGGTAAGTGGGGAAGGGGCACCCAGTTTATGTGGTATATGGGACTCCTATCCTTCAATGTACCCCTCTCCCCTTCTGAAAGTGATAATAGATTCCACAAGCACTCATTCCCCCACCCCCTCCCCTTTGGCACTTCATATAAGTATCCATTCTGACTGTGTATTAACCAGGAACTGAACATGATGCTGTTTGGCCTGAGCCAATGTGGGCTCAAGGCATGGTGGGCCATTATTCTGAGATCTGGTCCAGTTCCCTGTGGACTTTAAACAGCAGTAGTCCAATAAAGCTTCGCCATCGAGAGTCTGGTGCTGTTGTAACATTGACCAGCACTGAAGAAAGAATCTTGATGAGCAACAGAGGTTATTGGGCTAGGTGGGATTGTGGAGTTGTTGTTGCAATTGGATCAGCTATGATCTTATTGAATGTTGGAGCAGGGCAGAACTCTGTTCCTAATTTATATGAGGCCATTCGGCCCAAGCAAGCCCATGCTGTCACTTTGAATGAGCAATCCAATTGTGCTGCTCTTTCCTCGTGGCCCTTCAGCTCTTTTCAAACATCCAATTCTCCTTCTTGGAAGTCACTGTTGAACCACCATGCTCCAGATCACAGCAGCTCTCTCTATTATAAAGGAAAAGCTATCCTCTCCCCTCCAAGTCTTTTACAAATAATGTCCTTTGGCCACCAACTCTCCTACCAGTGGTCAAAATTTCCCCTTGTTCACTCTGCCACATTGGCTTACAATGTGGAACACATCTATTCAATCTCCCCATGGTCTCTGACTGGAAACACTCCCAGCTTCTCTAGTTCCTCCGCCATTATTTACGAGTTGAGGGTATTGCTGAAATTAAGGTGCTTCATCTCTCAGGAAAAGCAAGATACAAAGAGTCTCTTGCCCACAGGTGGTTCCTGCTCTAAATCATGCAGTGCTTTCCACTTTCAGGAGGATCTCAGGTCTTGCACGATTGCCCCACTCTCTGGGAGAGTGCCAAGCCCCAGCCGATGTGGCAGTTCCCAGCAGGGCAGAACAGCAAGCCTTCCAGCAAGGCCGTGCAGAAAGTTAAAGTTGACCCCTCAGAGGCTATCCCTTTACAGCGGGCGCTCGGATCCCGAAGTCCTCAGAAATCAGGTGCGACATCTGACATGAAAGAAGACTGAACCATTTAAATGAGATCTTGTGTCACCGCGAAGGGCTTTGTCCTTCTGAGCACTTGTTTGACATGTAGTCAGTGTGTATGTAGGAAAGAGAACAGCCAAATTGTGCACAGCAAGATCCCACACAAGCTAAAGGAATGGCTACTGATCTTTAGCGTCAAAGAGTCATACAGCACAGAAACAGATTCTTCGGTCTAACTCATCCACACCAACTGGATATCCTAAATTAATCTGGTCCTATCTGCCAGCATTTGGCCCATATCCTGTTAAATCCTTTCTCTTCATGCACCCATCCAGATGCCTTTTAAATGTTGTTTTTGTACCAACCTCCACCACTTCCTCTGGCAGCTCATTCCATGCACACACCACCCTCTGCTTTACAAGTTACCCCTCCGGATATTATTAAATCTTTCCCCTTTCGCCTTAAATCTGCACTCTCTAATTTGGGACCCTCCTACCTGGGAAAAAGACCTTGACTATTCATCTTATCTATGTCCCTTATGTTTTTATAAACCTGTATAAGGTCACCTCTTAGTCATAGAGTCATAGAGATGTCCAGCATGGAAACAGACCCTTGGTCCAATCTGTCCATGCTGATCAGATATCCTAAATTAATCTTCTTCCATTTGCCAGCATTTGCCTGTATTCCTCTAAATCTTTCCCATTCATGGGAGAAACAGTGAGGAGAGTGGGTGACCTCTGATCGAGACTTGGTACAAGTCTGAATGAATGCAAAATTTTGGATGAGCTGAAGTTCATCTAAAAGGGCAAGAGGCCAGGCTACGAGAGGGTTAGGGCTTATTGATTTTGGCACTAAGATTTTCTCTGTTTGTTAGGCAGCACTCTGAACCCTCTGTGGTGTGTTGTGAGGGCAGTTAACATTTGTTGCTGTAGGTCTGGAGTCACATGTAGCCCAGACTGGGTATTCTGGCAGATTTCCTTCCTGGTAGAGCATGAGTGAACTGGATAGGATTTATAATACAATCGGGCGTAGTTTATTGGTCACCATTTCAGAGGCCTGTTTTTATTTCCAGATTTGTCTCTTTGTGTAGGATCTTCAGGTGGAGTGCTGTCTCCCAAGCAGGTTGGAGAGCTATCACGACTGCTAAGCATGCACCACATCACCTCCAACCGACCAGCTCCAGCTATGGAGGAGCTCTTCACCTACCTGAGGGGCATCCAGCATGACAGGTTTGTATACATCTGACTCCCTGTCTGCCTCTTTGTGCGTATATATGTTGCTGAGTCTGTCTTTCTGTCTCTGCCCCTGTCTCTCTGTGTCTGTTTTTGCTCTTTAGTCAAATAATATTGATATTTTTGCATGGACCTGTGGTGAGACTATGGATACTATGTAGTGCCCTTAAAGATTTTTTCCTCTTTAAAAGAGATCATTAATGATTGCTGCAAATATTGTGAGAGGCAAGCCACTCTTCTGACATGTTTTAATCGTAATACTGGAGGCATGTATTTCACATGAGGGGGAAAGTTCAATGGAGATGTGACTGGCAAATTTTCTTATGCAGAGTAGTTGGAGTTTGGACCATACTACTGGGGTGGTAGCGGAGGCATATACAATTGGTGCACTTAAGGAGGTTTTGGATCAACATGAATAAGCAAGGAGTGGAGGCGTATGCACTAAGAGCAGACAGAAGGGATTAATTTAATTTGGCATCATGTTCTTCGTTGTCTGAAGGGTCAGTTCCTGTGCTGTACTGTTCCACGTAATGCCCCCACACATATGCTACATATACTGCACTGATTGAGCATGACCATTGTGCCATCTGAACGTCTCCTGCTTTTGCCTCACAGCCCAGATGGTTCAGAGGCGGTGGCTGCATCTGTTCGAAGAAACTTGGATCAGAAGTTAAACCTCGTGGTCAAAACAGAGGTGAGTGCCTGAGGCAGAGGTTCACTAGCCAGAGGACTGAGCAAGACTTAGGACAGCCAGCCTTCACTGTCACTCAGTAGCTTGATGGCAAGTAGCAAAGATACATTTTAGGGCAAGCTGAGTAAGTGCATGAGGGAGAAAGGCACAAAAGATTATATTACTGGGGTGATATGAAGAAGTGGTGGGAAGATGCTCATGTGGTGTGGAAACACCAGCCTGGAGGAGTGGGGTTGAAAGGCCCTTTTCTGTGATGTAGGATGTAGATGTGCTGGCGAGACCAGCATTTTAGTACTCTTTCTGATCGTCCAGAAGGTAGTTAAGAGTCAAGCACATTAGCTGCAAGTTTGGAGTCACATGTAGATTGGACAGGGTAAGGATGGAAATTTTCTTCCCTAAAGGACATTCATGAAGCAGATAGGTTCATTCTCATCAACAATGGTTTTGTGATCATCTTTAAACTCTTCCAGGTTCATATTGAATTTGATTCCATCTGTGACAGTGGGATTATGTACTCAGGTCCCCAGAATATTGCTTGGGTCTCTGGATTAATAGCCTAGTGATAATACCGCCAGACCATTGCCTCTTCCTGTGAAGTATACATTATGTGTAACCCGGGATAAGATTGTGATTGGATTAACAATGCCCCTGCTCAGCTAGTTTAGTCTGCATGCCCAAAATGGGTTGAAGTTAGAGGATCCCTGAGTTATGTGTGTGATCCCGTACAGGGATATAATTTAAAAGGCCTCTGACACACAAGCATTTTCTTTACTTACAGGTGGCTAGTTTGTGTTGTCCTTTGTTGTCTTCCCTCGAACAAATGGAACCCATTCTCAACCTGGGGACTGCCTCTATTTAAGTTCATTTGTCTGTTACTGATTTGGGGTAAACCAGATGATTGGGTGCTATATCCTGAGATCATTGGTTCTGCAGGGAGAAAGGGAGGACTGCAGATGCTGGAGATCAGAGTTGTGAGTGTGTTGCTGGAAAAGCACAGCAGATCAGGCAGCATCCGAGGAGCAGGAGATTTGACGTTTCGAGCATAAGCTCTTCATTAGGATTGAATGAAGGGCTTATGCCCAAAACATAGACTCTCCTGCTCCTTGGATGCTGCCTGACCTGCTATGCTTTTCCAGCACTGCACTCTCATAATTGATTCTGCAGTCCAAATGAGCTGTAATGTAAACTCTGTGCCCTTCCTGCTCCCAAATCCCTTCACTCCATCCATCAGGAATATCGAGACGTGTAGGCCATTCAGCCTGTTGAGTCTATTCCCCCATTCAATGGGATCATTGTGACCTAAGTCCACATACCTTGCCTTTGGCCCAATTCCTCAATATCTTTGCATAACAAGACTTTGCCTATCAAAGATTTAAAATGAACAACTGATCCTTCAACTGTTTGGAAACTGTTTTTCATTTATTCTTGCATCTTGGCATGATATCTGCTTCAGTCACCAACTCTAGTTAGCCAAGAGTGGCAAAGTATTTCTCAAATTTGAGCAAGACTTTGAGCAAGTTGTGTCATGATGCTAATATGATGGGCATAATATTTTCCATTCCCAGGATGCCACTCCAAAAAGGCATTCTGCCTACCATCCAGAGTATTGTCATGTGTGGAATTCATTGTGAGTGCAATGTCCAGAACCATCCCACTGACTGGCCAATAATCAAAATGCATATTCCTTAGTTGTTTGGAGGAGGCAGAGTACAGACCGTATTCTACCCAGCTTGCCCTTGCAAAATCAAAAACATAACATCAACTGTTAGATGCTACTCCACATTTGGGCGTCTCTTGATGAACAATCTTGAATGTGCGAGTAACAATCACGCTAAGATAATCAGTCAAGCTTGATTCATTTGCACTGGCTAGAAGAGGCATAATTCATGTAAAGGATCCTGCTGTCTGCAACAAAAGGACTATGTTTAAGAGTTGTATCTTTTTATGAATTATCCAGAGGCTTCTATATTCAATAGCAATACCTTGGCCAACCAGAGTCAATTTGCCAATCAATCAGCACCTTTTACTCCTGTTGTACACTTGATTGTTTGGATTGCATTTATTCTAATGAGCGCAACATGACAAGCTTCAGCAACACTGCTGTAGGAAGGATGTAACATACTAGCACTCTGTTTTAAAAGCATCCTATTGCTTAGTATTGTGGACTTGCTTGCACTCGAAATTATTTTGAGACCCCATCCCATTCCAGCTTGCAGTGGAGGAGACTTTTATGCTATAAATCTTGGGCTAGATTCACATCCCAGGTCGCAGAGGGGAGAAAACATCATTCATTGACACTTTATTATGTCTTTGTTTTATTTTGAGGTGCACAGCATTTTATGCAGAGGTTAGTTTGTTTATTCAGTCATGGGAGATGGGCATTGACAGCATTTATTGTCCATCCCTAATTACCCTGAGGACAGTTAAAAGTCAACCACGTACTACAGTTGGTTCTAGAGTCACATGTAGGCCAGACGAGGTAAGAATGGGGGAATATCCTTCCTTAAAGGACAATAGCGAGGCAGTTGGGTTTTTATGGCATTTAGTAATAGTTTAATGATCAGTATGTCTCTGGATTACTAGTCCAGAGTTTTTGCCACTGTTTCTGCCTTCTAGGGGATTAGTATCTCTTTGATAATCTCAAGACACATGTTTTCTTTCCAGGGCTCATCTGTGCAGAACAGCCAAAGACGGTTCTTGGCAAACAAGACAGCGACGGAAAAGAGCTCCAATTCAAGCAAACCGGGGAAGAAACCTATGCAGAACAGCCAATCAGGCAGCAAAGGAGTGAAAACAACAGTCTGGAGATGAGTTGAGGCAAAGCTAATTTCTGACACCAGGGAATAATTCCAGTGATCAATGAATCCCAATGCGCTGATCTGGTCATTGTAGCCCATTTGTCCAAGCTGGAGATTGTGGGGGAACTGATTGGCAAGACAATTGGACCTTATGATCAAGTTTCTCCTTGTGCCTAATTTTGCAGTAATCTTGAGGGATTGGCATGTGATTTTCAATGCTGGCATGCACTGAGTGATCAATGTACCAAGCTTGTGATGTCTTTCTATGTCATCTGGTAAAGGTACCATATAATAGCAACAGCAAAACCTAACAGCATGTGGCTGCTGAATTGTTAAAGGGAGATTCTGAAGGTGGGGCATGCTACAGTCTGAAGCACGTTGATATGGATGTCTACAGGGATCTATATGCTGCAAGTAACCAGTATTATACCTCCTGTCCCAAATGTAAGTAGAGGTATGTGTCTCCAGGACATCAGAATGGAATTATAGTCCATTGAGATAGAAAGGGTTGGGTTTTTCAGTTCATAACTTACTCCAGGAATTCATTGTTACAATTAGTCTCTGGCAATTATTCTATGTTGCAGTGTATTATGTGATTGGGCTGTGAATGCTATGAATTATGTTTAGATTAACCTCCAAATCTTTTTAAAAACCTTTTTCCCTGTTTTCCCGCTTTCAAGCTTGCTGTTCTCCTATTTTGGTTTGTTTTATTAATCTTGTTTTCCTGGTTTATTTTTAGATAAGAATCTGGCTTTGCATCTGTGTTAAGTAATAATCACCTTGTTAACTATCTATGAGAAAAGGTCTTCCTGCATCTCTTCCATTTTCGTTGATTTCATCCTTCCTCCCTTTCTCTCTCTCTCTCTCTCTCTCTCTCTCTCTCTCTCTCTCTCTCTCTCTCTTTCTCTCTCTCTCTCTTCAGTCCCTCATCATCTCCCTTTCTGGCCCTTTAAACCTCCCTATTTTTCTGTCTCACTGTCTCCCATTTTACAGAGCAACCTTTGCTGCGCTATCCAGCTTGCATTTGATCAAACGCTGTGCTGTGACATCCACAGGTGTTTCCTGGTGAGATAAGACCACCTCCATACTGATATTGCAAAACATTCCAGATCGCTTTCTCCATTTGTGTCAACCCTTGCTGACAAATCTGACCTGTTAATTCTTGTGACAATGATTTCTCATTCTAAAAGTAATTTAGTTTGGTCAGAACTCTGCATTTTAATCTACTTTTTTTTAAAAAAAAGCATTATCACAAAAAGCTGTGATCTTTTTTAGAAAGAATATTTTTCTGTGGCTTCATATTTGTATGAGCAGCTTTTGATAATTACATCAAGGTGTGCAATTTTCACTCATTTATTGGTTTTTACAGCTAAAATTTATTCTTGGGTTGTGTTCTTTTTAAGATTTTGCAGTTAGGTATCTAGTGCACATTTCTGGTCTTTTACAAGTTCTGGTGTAGAAATACTGTAGCAGTTACTTCAGTGAAGGTAACCTCACTTCTGTTTGTGTGTGAAATGCAAGTTAATGCCTTGAGGCTGATCATGTCTGTGTATGTATTTGGTGTTTATTTTTATATATTAACCAGTTGCCAACAGCTTATAGCGGAGTATTGTACAGGGCTGTTTCCCACCTGGTTTAAGGGCATGTTTTACATTCTGGTAACTTTTATATCGGTGTTAAAATTAGGCTCATTGAAGTTCCAGGATCTGCTGGAAGTTTCTCAACATTTCCACATCCTCCGCTATCTCCAAAACATTTTATCTATTAAATTTAAAATGGCCTAAGAACATTTAGGAGTAATTGTGGAACTCGCAGAAAGGTCAAGGGGCCTTGTTCGATATTCCCACTTACTTAACCCTGACCCAGCATGATGGCTGGGGATGTGGGGTGGCTGGTGGTATTAACTACAAGGCGTATTAAGTGCAGCTGTCAGGAGCGCTTTGTCTTGTTTTGGGTTCTACTCCCATCAAGTCTGCAAATTTCTGTGGGGAAGAATCTCCCCCCAAAGGAGTCTGGATATTTGGGTGCAAGTAGTAATTCTATTGCACCTAAATCTGGACTGAGACATCTGAATATGTCCAGGAAAAAGATTGCACCAAGTATCTATTAATGACTGCAGTATTTTAACATCTGCAGCTGTCCTCCTCTGCATTGTAAAGTCTGTATTGGCTCCACTGTTAGCTTATAACTTCCATGTGCCTAACCTGCCTTTCCCCCGCCTTTGGAAGTTACGACACAATTTGAGTTGGGATTGAGTGTACCTGTGGGAAGCACAAGAAGTATCGTTCAGATTGAATGCTAAGTTATATAATATTTTCTTTTGAGTTTTCAAGGAAGCGCTTGACCCCCGTCATTTCTTAACACTTTGGTTCAGGCTACGTTTTAAGGTGTAATGAGCCCACATTGAGACTCCGCTCTTCGTTCTCCCCACGTGCTGATAGATGAGAGCGCCAACGTGGCAAGGACAAGAACGACTGGCAGCTGAAGGCTGTATAAGTTGGAATGATGAAGCCTATAACTAGCTGCTGTTTAAGGGATGCTGTGTGTTGCGGACAGTCCACCAACATGGATGGAACCTGAGCACCCCTGCAAAGAGTAGAATGCCTCTGTTTTTGGTGGGGAGGTGGGGAAACCTTGTTAAAGAAGCCATCCAGCTCGAGCAATCTTCCTCTCGAGAAGAGTGACTGAGCAAATAGCTGCAGGCACATCTGTAATTGTCAGCCCATCTCTTTCCCTCCCTCTGTTTCCTTTCGAAGGTCAATAAACAGTCATGTTTGGCACATGGCACTTCCTGGTTAACCCCACCAACCCCCCCAAGCAAACACAGGCATGTGATCAATGACCCAGGTTTCACTCCTGTCCTGAGGACTTCTGTCTCCAAATACTTCAACCCAATTAGTTTGGAAAGGGTTTCACTGGACATCCCAAATGTGCTAGCAATCTAAAGAAGCCTGTGGCCTTCCCAATGTGGTGCCCTCTGCAGTTACCTCCAGGGTACCAAATTGCAAGTCCTGCACTACTTAATACTGTATGCAAGCCTATGTACAGCCTTATTTGACATACCCCATCTCAGTTTTTTCATTATCGTCTTTTGCTGTGTATTGATTCTATTTAGTTAACTATTTATATTTATGTCTGTCTGTCTGCATTGATTTTTACAAACTTAAATACCTTATTTTAATATGAATTTTTATACAATAAATTTTTATGGAATATTTTAATTTAAAAATCTGTTAAGTGTCTGTTCTGAATACAAAGGTTGTTTGTTGTCATTTGCTTGGTGATGGTATCTGTATTTGCAATAGCTGACCTGCTTCAGAACCTGAGGGCTGTGTGTGGACACGGGTGCTACATAATGACTGATTTCATCTAATGCCCGTTTTTGAGTTTTAAAGGTTGCAGGTTGTAAGGGATACAAGGGATGAGCAATAGGGTTAGGGTGTGATGTCTTGGTAGTTGGTTCACATCCCCGACTCAAAAAGAATTTAAAGAGTGATGAAATCCTTTCACAATGCTGTTTTAACAAATAAATGTTTAATGATTGCGATATCGATTACTATTTGAACGCCCTTGTCAATGCTGACACTTGGTTTGTTTGGTTTTTTTTGCTTTCTTGTGACACTGCCAAGTCTGACATTGATTAGCCATCTCTAGGTGCTCTATGGATATGGTAGTAGGCAATCTTGAACCATGTCAGTCCTTATTTTGATGCGTAGGAAAGGCTCAGACATATGGTGTGCTTGTAAACATACTCCAGAGCACCAATGAATGGTCGGTCCTATAACAGTGTAGAAAACTTGGGGGGGGCCGTATTTGTGCCCAAAAAGATCCTGCTATTGGCAATTGAACAGCTTTTAGATGAAGGTTAAATTATAGATTGGATTGTTTCAAACCTTTTGTCTCTCCCCAAGAGGACAGATGGACTTTTGGCTGGAAATCATGTGCAAACTATGGTGTCTCCAAAGTTGCAGCACTCTCTTAATTTTTGTTGTGAGCATCATTGTGTTTTATTTTGTCGTTCAGTCTCTAATATGGGCTTTAAACCCACAATTTTCAAGACTGAGTTAATGGTTCCACCAAAGAGGCACTGACTGATTTAACAAAGGGACAGAACATCTGAAAGCGTAACCGCTGATGCTGCAACTCCCTCAAGCATGCTTGGCCCAAGCACTGCTGTGACCCTTTTGGGGCAAGAGACACGAATGGGAGGCTTCTTTCAAAACTAGTTGACGGCATGTACATCTTGCTGGCACTCTGGCATTAATTACCTCACTTTAATTGCCTTCATGTGGTGCTGAGGTGCCACCTTGACCTGCAGTCTATGTAGGAAAACCTACAGAGTTACTGAGGAGAGTGTTGCAGGACTTTGACCCGTGACAACGAAGGAATGTGCATTAGAGTTCCACGTCAAAAAAAACAAACTGTGGATGCTGCAAATCTTCAACAAAGGCAGAAATTGCTGGAAAAACTCAGCAGGACTAGTAGCATCTGTGGAGCGAAAGCAGATGGGGTGCATTGACCCTTCTTCAGAAGTCAGTTCCAAGTCAGTAGTGAAAGCCTCTTCTAGAAATGTAGCCAATGGAGGAACGTGACAATGAATTAAATTATTGCAAATACTCTAAAACAGCAACAAGGTGATCACCAGCGATGTTGGTTGAGGATCTTCTTCTTAGACAGTCCCTCAGGTCCAAAGATTTTTTTTCCCAAGAACTGCAGATGCTGGAATTTGTGGAGAAAAAGCAGATTTAAAGTTTCAGGCCCAGTGACCCTTCTTCAGAACTGATTGTAGCTAGGAAAAGGTTAGTATACATGCTGAAGGTGGGTTATGGGTGGTGGAGGAGGAGGAAGAGGAGTAAATGGTGGATGGAGATGGAGGCCAGAGAGAGAGAGAGAGAGAGAGAACAACAGTTGGGCAAAGGAATGGGTAATGGTCAACCTGGGAGAATCGGTAGTCGCCAATGGGGAC
Organism: Chiloscyllium punctatum; assembly: GCF_047496795.1. NCBI lineage: Eukaryota > Metazoa > Chordata > Chondrichthyes > Orectolobiformes > Hemiscylliidae > Chiloscyllium > Chiloscyllium punctatum. The sequence goes on along the minus strand of NC_092759.1, from coordinate 16,777,806 downwards.
CATAGTGCCTGATAATGGGTTGTTTTGTGGTAGCAGCCCCGTGTGATGACAAGGCCTGGTGTGTCGGGGTTGGTGTAAAGACATGGGAGAAGGTGCTCAGGCCCTAAAATAATTGAAGTTAATATTGAGTGCTGAAGGCTGCAGGGTCCCCCAAGTGGAAGACGAGATGTTGTTCTCCCAGCTTGCGCTGAGCTTTGTTGGAGCACTGCAGCAAACCTGAGACAGAAATGTTGGCCAGGGAATGCAGGGGTGTATTGAAATTGCTTGAAACAGCAAGCTGAAAGTCAGTTTTGTAGGCAGAAAATTATTTTCGCTTCACCGCACTTCTGTGTTCCTAGGCCAAGATTTCTCTCAGGGTTCCTACAAAACTGGAGGGCATAGGTTTAAGAGGAGGGGAAAGATATAAAAGGGACCTAAGGTTGGGGGAGGGGGGGGTGTACCTTTTTCACACAGAGGGTGGTATGTGTATGGAATGAGCTCCCTGAGAAAGTGGTGGAGGCTGGTACAATTACATCATTTAAAAGACATCTGGATGGGTATATGAATAGGAAGGGTTTAGGAGGATATAGGCCAAGTGCTGGCAAATGGGACCAGATTAGGTTAGGATATCTGGTTAGCATGTATGAGTTGGACTAGAAGGTCTCTGTTCGTGCTGTACATCTCTCTGACTCTAAGTATCAGTACTGAGCAAGGATCGCTGTTTGATTCTGTATGAGGGATTTTGTTTTGAACTTGTAAAGGAATGCTTTGGGATCAATGGAATTATAACATTTTTGATGCAATTAAACATTTTTGAATTTGCGTTGTAAGTAAATAGTCTGGTTTATTCTATTTTGTCTTCATTTCTTTTGGTGAGTAAACTTCTGTTTGATTTTTAAAGCAAAATCAGAAACATTAGATTAGATTAGGTTCCATACAGTGTGGAAACAGGCCCTTCGGCCCAACCAGTCCACACCGACCCTCCGAAGAGTAACTCGCCCAGACCCACTTCTCTCTAACTAATGCACCTAACACTGTGCAATTTAGAATAGCCAATTCACCTGACCTGCACATCTTTGGACTGTGGGAAGAAACCGGAGCACCTGGAGGAACCCCACGCAGACACGAGCAGAACGTGCAAACTCCACACAGACCAGTCGCCTGAGGTGCGAATCGAACCTGAGTCCCTGGAGCTGTGAGGCAGCAGTGCTAACCACTGAGCCACCATGTCGCCCTGATTATGTGATTATGATACGATGAGCTTATTAAAACTGAAACATGATCTTTCCAGCCATGCACAGTCTGGGATCTGACTTGCCCAGTACTAACATCAGCTGGGATCATAACCAACAAACCCTGCCACAGACCAGACGGGGCCATGCTATGTTTGAAGAATCCAATGGGTGATAGGCTCCAGTTTCCACTCACTGCTTCCACTGTTTGGGCTTGGTATCCATCTGGTTTGCACCCACCTGGATGCTGTTTCTCTAGTTTGGGTGATCCTGGGCATGGGCTGGTAAGGATGGTGCTATACTAGGAACAAAATGTAGAGGCTTTGGAGAGAGTACAGTTTTACCAGGATGTTGCCCAGTCTGATGGAGAGCTATGAGGAGTGATTGGCCAAACTTGGTTTGTTTTCAATTGGACGTCGAGGGGCAACCTGATAGAGGTTTACAAAGTTATGAGGTGGTTGAGTGGTTAGCACTGCGGCCTCTCAGCGCCAGGGATGCAGGTTTGATTCCTGCCTTGGGCGACTGTGTAGAGTTTGCACATTCTTCCCATGTCCGCTTGGGTTTCCTCCGGGTGCCCTGGTTTCCTCCCACAATCCAAAAATGTGCTGGTTCGGTGAATTGGCCATGCTAAGTTGCCAGGTCAGGGTAAATATGTTGGGCCGAAGGGCCTGTTTCCATACTGTAGGGAATCTAATTTAATCAGTTTTCTCGTGACACCCATTGGATTCTTTTTTTTTTCCTTTCCCTAGGGTAAAAATGTCAGTTACTAGGGGATGTAGGTTTTGGGTAACACAGTGACAGCGTTGAGCACTGCTCCTCACAGCGATAAGGGCCCTAGTTCAATTCTAGCCTCTGGTGACTTTCTATGGGGTTTGCACGTTCTCTCCAAGTGTCTTTGAGGGTTTCCTCCAAGTGTTCTGGTTTCCTTCCACAGTCCAAAGATGTGCAGGTTAGGGTGGACTGCCGATGCTAAATTGCTGCACAGTGTCCAGGAATGGGCAGTCTAGATGGATTAACCATGACAAATCCAGGCTAGGATGGAATGCTGGAGGGTGATCAGTGTAGACGCGATGGGCCGAATGGCCTGTTCTGCACTGCAAGGATTCTATGATTTAAAGTAAGAGGGGGAAAGCTCGAAGGAAGTGGAGAAACAAGTTTATTTTTACACAGAGTAGCAAATGCGCTGCCAGAGGAGGTAGTTGAAGCAGATATAATAGCAACGTTTAAGAGGCATCTTGACAGATAAAAGCAGCAGGGTGATGGGAACCTGAATTGTAGTTCCAGTGTACAGGAGGTTGAGGGTAGTGGGGTCAGGGATAGGTTTACAAGGTTGTGAGAGGGCACCAGAATCAGGATATTGGTTTGAAATGTGTGTACTTTCAATGCCAGGAGCATCTGGAATAAGGTGGGTGAACTTGCAGCATGGGATTTCGATGTTGTGGCCATTTCAGAGACATGGCTGGAGGAGAGTCAGGAGTGGATGTTGCAGATTTCGGGATTTGGGGAAGTGGGGGGTTGGCATTGTTAATTGAAGGTAGTGTTACAGGAGCTGAGATAGCGTTTGAGGACTCTGTACCACCTTCTTTGTGAAAACGTTGCCCCTTAGATCCCTTTTAAATCTTTCCTCTCTCACCTTAAGCCTCTGCTCTCTAGTTTCGGACTCCCCCACCCCAGGGAAAAGACCTTGTCTATTCATCCTATCCATGCCGCTTACGATTTTATAGACTTCTATAAAGTCTCCCCTCAGCCTCTGATGCTCCAGGGAAAACAGCCCCAGCCTATTCAGCCTCTCCCTATAGCTCAAACCCTCCAACCCTGGCAACATCCTTGTAAATCTTTTCTGAACCTTTTCAAGTTTCACAACATCCTTCCTATAGCATGGAGACCAGAATTGCATGCAGTGTTCCAACAGTGGCCTAACCAATGTCCTGTACAGCTGCAACACAACCTCCCAACTCCTGTACTCAATGCACTGACCAAGGAAAGTGTACCAAACACCTTCTTCACTAATGGGACTTACAGGCCGAGTCACTGAATAAAGCTGCAAATAACTTTACACAAACTTTAACAAACAATGGAGTCAAGAGTTGGAAGGTGGAATGGGGTAAGGAAATGGAGTAACAGACATAAACAGATTTTATTGTGTAGTGGAGATTGAGGGTAGTGAGGTCAGTGATAGGTTTACAAAGTCAGGAGAGGACACCAGCAATTAGGACATTGGTTTGAAATGTGCGTACTTCAATGCGAGCAGCATCCAGAATAAGGTGGGTGAACTTGCAGCATTGGTTGGTACTTGAGATCTCGATGTTGTGGCCATTTCAGAGGCATGACTAGAGGGGGGTCAGGAATGGTTGTTGCAGATTCCGGGATTTAGACGTTTCAGTAAGGACAGAGAAGATGGTAAAAGACAGATAGGTGTGGCATTGTTAATCAAGGGTAGTATTTCAGCAGCTAAGATAAGTTTTGAGGACTCATCCACTGAGGTAGTTTGGGCTGAGGTTAGAAACAGGAAGGAAGAGATCACCCTGTTGAGAGTTTTCTATCGGCCTCCAAACTGTTCCAGGGATGTAGAGGAAAGGATAGCAAAGATGGATCTCCATAGGAGCGAGAGTAACCGGGTAGGTGTAATGGGGGACTTTAACTTCCCCAATATTGACTGGGAATACTATTGTTCAAGTAGTTTAGATGGGTCAGTTTTTGTTCAATGTGCGCAGGAGAGTTTTCTGACATGGTATGTAGACAGGCCAACAAAGGGCAATGCCATATTGGATTTGGTACTGGGGAATGAACCTGACTCGGTGTTAGATTTGGAGGTAGGTGAGCACTTTGGTGATAGTGACCATTATTCGGTTATGTTTACAATAACAATGGTCAGGGCTAGGTACATACCGCAGGGAAAGAGGTATAACTGGAGAAAAGGCTATTATGCAAAATTTAGGATGCATAGGATGGGGAAGGAAACTGCAGGGATGGACACACTTGAAAAAGGAACAGCTACAGCGTGTCCTTGATAAGTATATGCCTATCAAGCAGGGAGGTAGTTGTCGAGAGAGAGCCAAGGTTTACTAAAGATGTTGAAGCTCTTGTCAAGATAAAGAAGGCTTATATGAGGATGAAGAGTGAAGGCTCCGTTAGGGGGCTTGAGAGTTATAAGATAGCCAGGAAGGACCTAAAGAGAGAGCTAAGAGGGGACGTGAGAAGTTGTTGGCGGATCGGATCAAGGAAAACCTTAAGGCCTTCTATCGGTATATCAGGAATAAAAGAATAACTCGAGTGAGATTAGGGCCAATCAAAGACAGTAGTGGAGAGTTGTGTGTGGAATCTGAGGACATAGGGGAAGCGCTTAATGAATACTTTTCTTCAGTATTCACATTGGAAAATTTCTCTTCCCACGTGGTTAAAGATGCCCTCCAACGCATCTCGTCTATATCCCGCACCTCCAACCGTAACAAGGACAGAACGCTCCTGGTGCTCACCTTCCACCCTACCAACCTTCGCATAAACCAAATCATCCGCCGACATTTCCACCACCTCCAAACAGACCCCACCATCAGGGATATATTTCCCTCCCCACCCCTTTCTGCCTTCCGCAAAGACCGTTCCCTCCGTGACTACATGGTCAGGTCCACGCCCCCCCTACAACCCACCCTCCAATCCTGGCACTTTCCCCTGTAAAACCTGCGCCCACACCTCCTCCCTCACCTCTATCCAAGGCCCTAAAGGAGCCTTCCACATCCATCAAAGTTTTACTTGCACATCCACTAACATCATTTATTGTATCCGTTGCTCCCGATGCGGTCTCCTCTACATTGGGGAGACTGGGCGCCTCTTAGCAGAGCGCTTTAGGGAACACCTCCGGGACACCCGCACCAATCAACCACACCGCCCCGTTGCCCAACATTTCAACTCCCCCTCCCACTCTGCCGAGGACATGGAGGTCCTGGGCCTCCTTCACCGCCGCTCCCTCACCACCAGATGCCTGGCGGAAGAACGCCTCATCTTCCGCCTCGGAACACTTCAACCCCAGGGCATCAATGTGGACTTCAACAGTTTCCTCATTTCCCCTTCCCCCATCTCACCCTAGTTCTAAACTTCCAGCTCAGCACTGTTCCCATGACTTGTCCGGACTTGTCCTACCTGCCTATCTCCTTTTCCACCTATCCACTCCACCCTCTCCTCCCTGACCTATCACCTTCATCCCCTCCCCCACTCACCCATTGTACTCTATGCTACTTTCTCCCCACCCCCACCCTCCTCTAGCTTATCTCTCCACGCTTCAGGCTCACTGCCTTTATTCCTGATGAAGGGCTTTTGCCCGAAACGTCGATTTCGCTGCTCGTTGGATGCTGCCTGAACTGCTGTGCACTTCCAGCACCACTAATCCAGACATTGGAAAAGGGCAACATTCGTGAGAATACAGAGATACAGGCTACAAGGCTAGATGAGATTGAGGTTGACAAAGAGGAGGTTTTAGCAATTTTGGAATATCTGTAAATAGATAAGTCCCCTGGGACGGATGAGATTTATGCTCTGATTCTCTGGGAAGTCAGGAAGGAGATTGCAGAGCCTTTGGCTTTGATCTGTATGTCATCTTTGTCGGCAGGAGTAGTGCCAGAAGACTGGAGGGTAGCAAATGTTCCCTTGTTCAAGAAGGGGAGTAGAGACAACTCTGGTAATTATAGGCCAGTGATCCTTACTTCAGTTGTGGGTAAGATGTTGGAAAATGTTATACGAGATAGGATTTATAATCATGTGGAAAGAAGTAATTTGATTAGGGATAGTCAACATGGTTTTGTGAAGGGTCGATAGTGCCTAACTAACCTTATTGAGTTCCTTAAGAAGGTGACCAAACAGGTGGAAGAAGGTAAAGCGGTTGATGTGCATATGGATTTCAGTAAGGTGTTTGATAAGGTTCCACACGGTAGGCTGCTGCACAAAATACGGAGTTTCGGGATTGAAGATGACTTAGCAGTTTGGATCAGAAATTGGCTAGCTGAAAGAAGACAGAGGGTGCTGGTTGATGGGAAATGTTCATCCTGGAGCTCAGTTACCAGTGGTGTGCTGCAAGGACCTGTTTAGGGGCCAATGCTATTTGTCATTTTTATAAATTATCTGGATGTGGGCATAGAAGGATGGTTTAGTAAATTTGCAGGTGACAATAAGGTAGGCAGAGTTGTGGATAGTGCCGAAGGATGTTGTTGGTTACAGAGGGACATAGGTAAGGTGCAGAGCTGGGCTGAGAAGCAGCAAATGGAGTTTAATGTGGAAAATGGTGAGGTAGTTCACTTTGGAAGAAGTAACCAGAATGCAGAGTACTGGGCTAATGGTAAAATTCTTGGCAGTGTTGATGGACAGAAAGATCTGGATGTAGATTTGCTCGCTGAGCTGGGTGGTTCATTTCTAGACGTTTTGTCACCCTACTAGGTAACATCTTCAGTGGACCTCAGGCGAAGCAGTACATGATTCCTACTTTCTATTTGTATGTTTGGGTTTCTTTGGGTTGGTGATGCCATTTCCTGTTCTTTTTCTCAGGGGGTGGTAGATGGGGTCTAACTCTGTGTTTGTTGATAGAATTCCAGTTGGAATGCCATGCTTCTAGGAAATGAGTGCCAGACTACTCAGACCCCTTGGTATCATGGTAGCCCACAAACCCACCAACACACTAAAAAGCAGCTAATGAACTTGAAAGACCCTATATAGACAACAAGCAAAACTAATGTCATTTACAAAATACCGCGCAAGATCTGTAACAAACACTATATTGGACAATCAGACAGAAATCTAGCCACCAGAATACATGAACACCAACTAGTCACATAACGACATGACCCTCTCTCACTTGTATCCTTACATACAGATAAGGAAGGACACCAGTTCGACTGGGGCAACGCATCCATCTTAGGACAAGCCAAACAGAGACACGCACAAGAATTCCTAGAAGCATGGCATTCCAACCGGAACTCTATCAACAAATGCATTGAGTTAGACCCCATTTACCACCCCCTGAGAAAAAGAGCAGGAAATGACATCACTAACCCAAAGAAACCCAAACATATAAATGGAAAGCAGGAATTATGTGCACTGCCTTGCCTGAGGCTCACTGAAGATGTTACCTAGTAGGGTAATGAAACGTCTGGAAATGAACCTTACAGCTCAGCAATCAAACCTACATCCAGAACCTCAACCTGAGCTACAAATCTTCTCAAATGTTGTGTGTGGAATCTGAGGGCATAGGGAAAGCGCTTAGGGACTTAGGGCTATGTACAGAGAGATCTCGGTGTCCAGGTGCATAAATCCCTGAAAGTTGCCACCCAGGTTGATAGAGTTGTTAAGAAGGCATATGGTGTGTTGGCGTTTATTGGTAGGGGGATTAGGTTTCGGAGCCATGAGATCATGCTTCAACTGTACAGGACACTGGTAAGGCTGCACCTGGAGTATTGCGTACAGTTCTGGTCACCGCATTATGGGAAGGATGTGGAAGCTTTTAAAAGGGTTCAGAGGAGATTTACTGAGATGTTGCCTGTTATGAAGGGAAGGTCTTATGCGGAAAGGCTGAGGGAACTGAGGCTGTTTTCGTTAGAGAGAAGAAGGCCGAGCAGTGACTTAATCAAGACGTATACGATAATCAGCGGGTTAGATAGGGTGGACAGTGAGAGTCTTTTTCCTTGGATGGTGATAGCTAACACGAGGGGACATAGCTTTAAATTGAGGAGATAGTTTCTTTACTCAGAGTAGTAGGGGCTTGGAATGGCCTGCCTGTGACAGTAGTAGAATCGCCGACGTTAAGGGCATTTAAATGGGCATTGGACGTACATATGGAGAAAAATGGAATGGTGTAGATTAGGTGGGCATCAGATAATTATCACAGGTCGGTGCAACATCGAGGACTGAAGGGCCTGTGCTGTGCTGTAACATTCTATGTTCTGTATATGTTCTATGGCGATATTTTTCCAAGGATCTGAGGTGCCTGCTGTACATTGTCCCTATCTTTGCATACAGGAGTGCAGGTAATAGCATGGTCATTTAGACTATGGGCTTACTGCTGGCTGAAGATAACACTGGTGGCCTGGAGGCAATGTTGAGTTTCATCATCAATACTTGCCCTCCCAGTGATGCCCTTCCTGTAGAAAGAACACAGAGTTCTTAAATTAACCCTCCGAAATGAAATGAGAGATCCTGTGATATTGGGACTGTCTGATGAGGATACCAGACCTGTAATCTCGAGTTTAGAATAATGAGATTATTTCATTGGAAGTTGAAGAATTCTGAAAGGGTTCGATGGGATGTTCCCCCTGGCTGCGGGCCTGACAAAAGGATGGTACTTTGAAAGCTTGTGATTTTGAATAAACCTGTTGGACTATAACCTGGTATCATGTGACTTTTGATCTTTTGATACTCATGACCAGGATAGCATGGGAAATTAACATGGAGGTAGATAGTGTCTTAATAGCATGGAAACAGACCCTTCGGTCCAACTCATTCATGCCAACCAGATAGTTTCAATAATTCCAGTCCCATTTGCCAGCACTTGGCCAATATCCCTCTAAACGCTTCCTATATCCAAATGCCGTTTAGATAGTGTAACTGTATGAGCATCTACCACTTCCTCTGGCAGCTCATTCCATACACGTACCGCCCTCTGCATGAAAAAGTTGCCCCTTAAGTCCCTTTTATACCTTTCCCCTCTCACCTTAAACCTGTGTCCCTCTCGTGTTGGACTCCCCTACACTAGGAAAATGACCTTGTCTATTTACCTTATCCATGCCCTCATGATTTTATAAACCTCTACAAGGTCACCCCTCAGCATCTGACGCTCCAGCCTATTCAGCTTCTCCCTGTAGCTTAAAACCTCCGACTCTGGCAACACCCTTGTCAATCTTTTCTGAACTCTTTAGAGTTTCACAACATCTCTCCTATAGCAGGGAGACCAGAATTGAATGCAGTATTCCAAAAGTGGCCTAACCAATGTCCTGTACAGCCGCAATATGACCTCCCGGATCCGTATCCCAAATCAGTCATGACTTGAAATGGTGTAGCACTTTATGGTGGAGTCTGCAGGCACTGAATGGTTTACACCTATGTTTCCTCAGAGTTAATTTTGGAGACCCACACTGCACGAACCTGCTGTGCATGCATACAACTAAGAAGCAGGAACAGATTCCAGTCCTTTCTGTGGCACCAGTTCCCAATGGCTGACACTCCCAGTGCAGTACTGGGAGAGTGCTGCACTTGGGTGTTGCCTTATGGACTAGAATCCTAACCAAGTCTGGCATTCCAGGAGATGTGAAAACAAAATTGTCCCACACCCACTGTTTTGACAAGCAGCAGGGGTGTTATCCTTTGTGTCCTACCTGATTATTATCGCATTGCTGTTTGCGGGAGGTAGCTCTGTGCAAACTGATGGTTATATTTCCTCATTACAGCAGTGGTTGTACTACAAAAATTATTTGGTTGACTTGAGAGCACTTTGAGATGAACAAATGCTTTCTCACACTCTCAAAGATTGATGTTGACCTGATGTTTGTCAACAACTGTCCCTCCCCCTTGACTACTGCCCTGAGACATTCGCAATATCTCCTTTAATCTGCTTAAAGTTAAAATAGTGGTAGAGAGCGGAGATTAAATCAACGCAGGAGCTCCAAAGGAGTGGTGATCCTGCTCCTCGCCTTGCTGAGACTGTCTCTCCTGTTGTATTTTTCCATTCTGTCTTGCATCTGCGATAAGGCAAAGGGGGTCAAAGAGGCAGCTACTGGAGGTCTGTTTCCAAACCTCCCCTCTGGTGCGAATCTCTTCTCTTCCTCCTTGCCTGCACCTTCTTAAAATCGCCGGAATCTCTGATCACTGACCTTGCCAAGTCTACATCCACGTGGAGTTTATCTGCTTAATGTTCTGCACGGGTGAGTTTCTTTGGAATAGCATGTAGAGCTTTCATTGAATTTTCTTTGGTCAAGTGGATTATTTGCTTGGCAAAGGTTTTGTGAATGTACAGAGAGTGCAATTTCAGGAACAAGAAAATGTTGTGAAACGTTAACGTTAACACAAGTTTAAATGTAGCTAAAGATTTTTTTTTCAATCTTTGAAATTAACGAATGAGTCGTTTCCTTTTTGGAATCTCAGTGCCCCAGCCCCAGCATAAAAGGGGGGTTGTGATTTCTGCCAGCGTAATAGTACTTACACATTCTGTCGGACCTCTGGTAAAATGATCTAGAGAAATGAGAATAGGTTTATGAAATTAATATGCAATTACCCAGTTGTATTGGGAAAATGGGGCTAGAATCGTCAAACTGTTGTGATTGTAAAATTAATCTGGAACACACTCCTATACAGTGTCAATATTAATCTAGAACATTCGCAAAATTCTGTTGGTGAAATTAATTGGGAATGATCCCAGTGCTGTGTTGGTGAAATTAATCCAGAACAGACTCCTATGCAGTGTCAATAGTAATCTGGAATATTCCCAAAATTTTGTTGGTGAGATTAATGTAGAACACTCCCGATGCCTGTTGATGTTAGTCTAGAACAATTCCAATGCTGTCTTGGCGAAATTAGTTGAGAAAGGTCCCAGTGCTGTGTTGGTGAAATTAAGAATGTTTTGTTGACACAGCATTGATCCCAATCTGGATATTCTGGTAAAATGAGTCTAGAATAATCTAATTGCCACATTTAAAAGTTGAGTTCAGAACAATCCAGATGTGTAAGGAGTATTAGTAATGAATCTAGAGTCAGTCCAGATGTTGCGCAGTCACTGAATGCAGAACAGTCTAAGTGCATTTGTATGGTGAATCTACAGCAAGCATTGTATCGCTAAAATTAATCGAGAACCATCGTATTTGTGTATTGGCGAATATATTGAGAACAATCCAGTTGTCACACTGGCAAAAAGATTTGGGACGATGCAGATGTGCTGGCTGGAATGACACTGAAGTTGTGTTGGATGGGGATGGAGCGAATCTGAAACAACTGACTGAATCCAGAACAGGGGCGTTATGCTGGAACTCTACAACACTCCGGTTAGGTTGGAGCTGGAGTCTGATATAGAACATAGAACATAGAAGAATACAGTGCAGTACAGGCCCTTCGGCCCTCGATGTTGCGCCGATCAAAGCCCACCTAACCTACACTAACCCACTATCCTCCATATACCTATCCAATGCCCGCTTAAATACCCATAAAGAGGGAGAGTCCACTACTGCTACTGGCAGGGCATTCCATGAACTTACGACTCGCTGAGTGAAGAACCTACCCCTAACATCAGTCCTATATCTACCCCCCCCCTTAATTTAAAGCTATGCCCCCTTGTAATAGCTGACTCCATACGTGGAAAAAGGTTCTCACTGTCAACCCTATCTAACCCTCTAATCATCTTGTACACCTCTATCAAGTCACCCCTAAACCTTCTTTTCTCCAATGAAAACAACCCCAAGTGCCTCAGCCTTTCCTCATAGGATCTTCCTACCATACCAGGCAACATCCTGGTAAACTTCCTCTGCACCCGTTCCAGTGCCTTCACATCCTTCCTATAGTATGGCGACCAAAACTGCACACAATATTCCAGATGCGGCTGCAGCATGACCTCAGGACTCCGGAACTCAATTCCTCTACCAATAAAAGCCAATACGCCATATGCCTTCTTCACTGCACTATTTACCTGGGTGGCAACTTTCAGAGATCTGTGTACATGGACACCAAGATCCCTCTGCTCTTCCACACTACCAAGTATCCGACCATTAGCCCAGTACTCCATCTTTTTATTACTCTTACCAAAGTGAATCACCTCACACTTAGCTACATTGAACTCCATTTGCCACCTTTCTGCCCAGCTCTGCAGCTTCTCTATATCCCGCTGTAACCTGCCACATCCTTCCTCACTGTCTACAACTCCTCCGACTTTCGTATCATCCGCAAACTTGCTCACCCAACCTTCTAACCCTTCCTCCAGGTCATTTATAAAAATGACAAACAGCAATGGTCCCAAAACAGATCCTTGCGGAACACCGCTAGTGACGGCACTCCAAGATGAACCTTTGCCATCAACTACTACCCTCTGTCTTCTTCCAGCCAGCCAATTCCTAATCCAAACCTCCAACTCACCCTCAATGCCATATCTCTGTATTTTCTGCAGTAGCCTACCATGGGGGACCTTATCAAACGCCTTACTAAAATCCATATATACCACATCTACCGCTTTCCCCTCATCTACCTCCTTAGTCACCTTCTCAAAGAATTCAATAAGGTTTGTGAGGCACGACCTGCCCTTCACAAAACCATGCTGACTATCCCTGATCACATTATTCTTATCCAGATGTGCATAAATCCTATCCCTTACAATTCTCTCTAAGACTTTGCCCACAACAGAAGTGAGACTCACTGGCCTATAGTTACTAGGATTATCCCTAGTCCCCTTCTTGAACAAGGGGAACCACGTTTGCTAGCCTCCAGTCCTCTGGCACTACTCCTGTAGACAAAGAGGACACAAAAATCAAGGCCAATGGCTCTGCAATCTCCTCCCTTGCTTCCTAGAGAATCCTAGGATAAATGCCATCAGGCCCAGGGGACTTATCTATTTTCACCCTTGCCAGAATTTCCAACACCTCTTCTCTACATATCTCAAAGCCATCCATTCTACTTATTCGTGCCTCAGTATTCATATCGACAACAATGTCCTGTTCCTGAGTGAATACTGACGAAAAGTATTCATTCAGTGCCTCCCCAATCTCTTCAGCCTCCACACGCAACTTCCCATTACTATCCTTGATTGGACCTATTCCTACCCTAGACATTCTTTTATTCCTAACATACCTATAGAAAGCCTTAGGGTTTTCCCTAATCCTACCAGCTAAGGACCTTTTTGTCCCCTCCTTGCTGTTCTGATCGCGGCACTTTAGGAAGGATGAGATTGTACTGGAAGGGGTGCATAGGAGATTCACCAGGGTAAAATCAAAGAACTGCCGTAAAAAGCAGAAGTTACTGGAGAGAAAGTGGGAAGAAACAATACTAATGGGGGACCGTATGTAGGTGAAAATGGGTTGGCTGTAGTGAAAGCAGCTCATGAGATGACAGGGCCTGGGGTATGGGAGTCGGTAAAGGACATGGAAGAAGGTGCTCATTGAGCTCTATATTGAGTTCTGAAGGCTGCAGGGTCCCCTAGTGCAAAATAAGATGCTGTTCTTCCAGTTTGTACTGAGCCTCACTAGAAACCACAGCAGCCCAAAGACAGAGAGAAGTGAATCTGAGGAAATCTTCACCACAGCGGGCTGCTGAGACTGGATTGTGAAGTATATTAAAGGCTGAGAGAGAGAGAATCTTCATCAGTAAAGGATCAAGGGTTACAGTGAAAATGGAGTTGAGGATGATCAGATCAGTCATGATCTCGTTGAATAGGGGAGCAGCCTCGATGGGCTGAATGACTGACATCTGCTCTGACATCTTCTGGTCAGAGGCTAGAAATTCTGCAGCGAGTTACTGCCTCCTGTCTTCCCAATGCCTATCCACCACCAACAGAGCACAAGATGTGGAGGCTCTGGCGTTGGACTGGGGTAGACAAATTCAGAAGTCACACGACACCAGGTTATAGTCTGACAGGTTTATTTGAAATCACAAGCTTTCGGCGTGCTGCTAGATGATTGCCTAACAAAGCACAAGTCGGGTGGAATGGAATACTGCCTGAATGAGTGCAGTTCCAACAACATTCAAGATACAATACCATCCAGGGCAAAGCAGTCCACTTGATCGGCATCTCATGTTAAACACTCACTCCCTCCTGCACCGATGCATAGTGGCAGCAATATGTGCCATCTACAAGATGCACTGCAGTAACTGACCAAGAGTCGTTTAACAACTCATGACCCTTACTACTGAGAATAACGAGGACAGCAGATACGTGGGAATACCACTGCCTCCAGGTCAGACACGATCCTGATTTTGAACTAAATCACAGTTCCTTCACTCCTGCTGGGTCAGCATCCTGTAGCTCCTTCCTAAACAATGCTCATATCCCCCTTAAACCCTTCCTATTCATATAGCCAGCCAGATGCTTTTTAAATGTTGTAATTGTACCAACCTCCACCGCTTCCTCGAGCAGCTCGTTCAATACACGCACCGACCTCCGCGTGATGCCTAATCCTATGAACGAATACAAAACATAATTTGAGTCTTCCTCTCTGCCTCACTCCAGGAAGAACAGACCACCTGCTAATCCTATCAATATTGTTAAGCTGCAGTTGGATTAGTTAAATCAAAGACCAGACTCTGATATTTCTAATACCGTAGCAGCCTTAAAGCTGGGAGAGTGGATTTAATGTGAGAATTTCAATCAAGTTAAGTGGCCACACTTTATAACTGTTGTGTTGAGAACAAACTCTGAGGTTTCACTTGTAATATATGCCAAGCAAAAAGAGGTTATGTTCCTAAAAAAGGATCCATAGAATCCCCGCAGTGTGGAAGCAGGCCATTCAGCTTAACAAGTCCACACTGGCCCTCTGAAGAGCACCCCACCCAGACCCATCTCCTTACCCTAACCCTGTAAACCTGCATTTCCCATGGTTAAAGCACTTAATGTCCAATGTATGAGCAAATTAATACAGATGCTGGAGATCATAGTAGTCAGGCAACATCCATGGAAAAAGAGCAAGCTAATGTTTAGAGTCGAGATGGCACTTCATCAGAGCTGCACTTAACGTACGCATCCCTGAACGCAATAGGGGAAATTTATCAGAGAATCCCCACAGTGTGGAAACAGGCCATTCAGCCCAACCAATCCTCCGAAGAGCAGCCAACCTAGACTCCTCCCCCTCCCCTATCCCTGTAACCCTGCATTTCCCGTGGCTAACGTACCGAGGTTCCACATCTCGGAACACTAGGGGCAATTTAGTGTGGCCAATCCACCAAGCTTACACGTCTTTGGACTGACAGAGGAAACCACAGCACCTGGCGGAAGCCCAAGCAGACTCTGGGAGAACATGAAAACTCCAAACGGACAGTTGCTCGAGGCTGGAATTGAGCCTGGGTCCCTGGTGCCGTGAGGCAGCAGTGTTGACCACCGTGCTACCTGGACTGAATCTGTTCGCGTGTCTCAGAACTACAGGACATCCCAGCATGTGGGATTCCAATGCCGTACCTTCTGAAGTGTCTCACTGTAATTGATGTAGAAAACATTAGAGTCACCACCTTCTTCTCTGGGGCTACCAGGCAATAAATGCTGGCCCAGCCAGCATCACCCACAATCCATGAGGTGAATTTTTGAAAAAAGCCAATCAAAAAAGCCAAGCAAATTCCAACAAACAGGAGCACGATAATGACCAGTTAATCTGTTTTTTTTAGAAATAAACTAATGTTGCTCGAAGTATTGGCCCAGGATGCCAGGCCAACCTCCCCCTCTTTGCAATTAAAGAAACCAAAGAACTGTCAGAAAGAAAGGTAGAAATTGCTGGGAAAACTCAGCACGTCTGGCAGCGTCTGTGGAGAGAGGGAAAGCAGAGTTAATGTTTAAGATTTGGTGACCCTTCTTCAGAACAGGGTGTGAAGACGACACGGCAATCAAAATCTTAACCATTTTCTCTCCACAGATGCTGCTTCCTTCTTTGCAACAGTGGCTGTGGGATCTTTAACATTGACCTACAGAGCTTGGTTTAGTCTCCCACCCGAAAGGTGGCACCTCCAACTGTGCCACGCTTCCTTGGAACAGCATCGTGTGCTCAGGTCTCTCTGGAGTGGGACTTGGAATCATAAAAGACCTGTACAGTGTAGAAATAGCAATTTGGCCCATCGGGTCCACACTGACCCAACGAAGAGCATCCCAGCCAGACCCACCTTCCCTACCCTATCCCTGTTAGCCTGCATTTCCGATGGCCATTACACCCTAACCTGCACATCCCTGGGCACTATGGGACAGTTTAGCACAGCCAATCCACCCTGACCTGCACATCCCTGGGCACTATGGGACAATTTAGCACGGCCAATCCACCCTAACCTGCACATCCCTGGGCACTATGGGACAATTTAGCACGGCAAATCCACCCTAACCTGCACATCCCTGGGCACTATGGGGCAATTTAGCACGGCCAATTCACCCTAACCTGCACATCCCTGGGCACTATGGGGCAATTTAGCAAGGCCAATCCACCCTAACCTGCAATTCTTTGGACTTTGGGAGGAGACAGTGGTGGTGGCTGGGGGCAGAGGGGGGGTCACCCAGTTGAGTTCGCAGGACAGGGTGGTTGTGTTAATGATCATTTTTGATCTGCTCTTCCACCTCTCAATCCTTTTTTTTTCCTCACTGAAGCTTTCCACGGCAGTGACTGAACGGAGACCCCGCGGCAGAGAGGGAAGGAGCTCTGGTCAAGCCGATGGTGAATGGCGCGGTGATGATGAGAATGTTCCAGAAGGTTCTGCATGGGTCGTCTGCCCCGCGGTGCCAGGGCACCAGGCTCGCTCTGCTGCTGCTTGGAGTTCACATGCTGATGGCCGCCCGTTCACCAACCTTCACCATTGGCCTGGTGGGGCCCTGGAGGTGCGACCCGGTGCTTTCCAGGGCCCTGCCTGAGCTGGCCGCCGGTTTGGCCATCCAAACCATCAACTGGGACCCGTCCGTCAGCCCGGCTTACCACTACGACTACACAGTGCTCGACGAGGAGTGTCGGACGGCGCAGGGCCTGGCCGGCTTCGCCAGGCTGGAGCAGCATGCCTCTGGCTTCGTTGGGCCTCTCAACCCCGGCTACTGCTCGGCGGCTGGCCTCCTGGCCAAGAGCTGGGGCAAACCGCTGGTTTCCTGGGCCTGCCCGGATCCCGACCCGGGCCGTAGCCCTCCTCGTCGTCGGGAGTCGAGCCACCTGGCCTTCATCAGGCCCATGCCCTCGGCCGCCGCCGTCTTGCTCCGGGTGCTCGAGCACTTTGGCTGGGCGCGGGTGGCCGTGGTGAGCTCGGAGCAGGAGCTCTGGGTGGAGACAGCCCGGGCGTTGGCCGACGGCCTGAGGCGCCGAGGCCTCCCTGTCAGCCTGCTGCTCACCGCGGAGAGCAGGCCCCAGGCCCAGCCTGAGGAGGCTGCCACGCACATCCTCAACCGCATCCGAGAAATGGACGGTGTGAGAGGTAGGAACCGGGGGGTGGGGGTGCCCTGGGAGGTGTGCAGGACCGTCTGATCATAAGTGGCTGGGATAGGGAGGGATGTAGGAACTGCAGGAGGTGACAGAAATAGGGAGGGATGTAGGGGCTGGAGGAGGTGACAGGGAGGGGTGTAGGGGCTGGAGGAGATGACAGGGAGGGGTGTAGAGGCTGGAGGAGGTGATAGAGATAGGGAGGGGTGTAGGGGCTGGAGGAGGTGACAGAGATAGGGAGGGATGTAGGGGCTGGAGGAGGTGACAGGGAGGGGTGTAGAGGCTGGAGGAGGTGACAGAGATAGGGAGGGATGTAGGGGCTGGAGGAGGTGACAGGGAGGGGTGTAGGGGCTGGAGGAGATGACAGGGAGGGGTGTAGAGGCTGGAGGAGGTGATAGAGATAGGGAGGGGTGTAGGGGCTGGAGGAGGTGACAGAGATAGGGAGGGATGTAGGGGCTGGAGGAGGTGACAGGGAGGGGTGTAGAGGCTGGAGGAGGTGACAGAGATAGGGAGGGATGTAGGGGCTGGAGGAGGTGACAGGGAGGGATGTAGGGGCTGGAGGAGGTGACAGAGATAGGGAGGGATGTAGGGGCTGGAGGAGGTGACAGGGAGGGGTGTAGAGGCTGGAGGAGGTGACAGAGATAGGGAGGGATGTAGGGGCTGGAGGAGGTGACAGGGAGGGATGTAGGGGCTGGAGGAGATGACAGGGAGGGGTGTAGAGGCTGGAGGAGGTGATAGAGATAGGGAGGGGTGTAGGGGCTGGAGGACGTGACAGATAGAGAGGAGTGTAATTTTTGTGGAATGTCAGTGTTAATAGTGCCTAGTCTGCACCCAACCCTGATGCCCTGACTTTGCCGACATGAGTTCAAATCCCACCAAGGCAGCTGGAGGAATTTAAATTTTAAAAAAGCTAAAAGAGTGGGTGGCACAGTGGCAGAGTGGTTAGCACTGCTGCCTCACAGCGCCAGAGACCCGGGTTCGATTCCTGCCTCAGGCGACTGACTGTGTGGAGTTTGCACATTCTCCCTGTGTCTGCGTGGGTTTCCTCCGGGTGCTCTGGATTCCTCCCACAGTCCAAAAATGTGCAGGTTAGGTAAATTGGCCATGCTAAATTGCCCATAGTGTTAGGTGAAGGGGTAAATGTAGGGGAATGGGTCTGGATGGGTTGCGCTTTGGTGGGTCGGTGTGGAATTGTTGGGCCGAAGGGCCTGTTTCCACACTGTAAAGTAATCTAATCTGCAACTGTAAGCTAGTGTCAGCAATGGTGGCCATGAAGCTGTCCTTGCGTTGTTGCAAAAACCCATCTGGTTTGCAGGGGTCCTTTTTGGGAAAGAAATCTGCCATCCTTACCCAGTCTGGCTTACCTGTGACTCCAGACCCGCAACCAATGTGATTAATTCTGAACTACCTCCTGACCAAATGAGCTGTTCAGCTCAGGGCTTTTCCAACCATGTCCAGATCCCATGAAAAAATACATTATAAAAATTGTACTGTTAGGAGAGTGACAGGACTGATGATCAGGGAGGTTGGCTATAGGGAGCTTGCCTTAAAGGAGGGGAGCGTTTTCTCACCACTTGACTCCCCAAAGATTGTCCACCATCTGCAAGGCACATATGTGAGGGAATATGTGTGACTTACCTGAATGGGTGCTGCTCCAACCAGACTTGAAGCTTGACACGCTCCAGAACAAAGCAATCAGTTTGACTGCCGTCACACCTACGATCATTCACACCTACAATCTTCCACTCCCTCCATCACTGATGCTCAGTCGCAGCAGTGTGTCTCACCTGCCAGGCGCGCTGCGGCAATACACCGATACACCAACGGCACCTTCCCAATTTACAAACTTCACCATGTAGAAGGACAAAGGCAGCAGATACGTGGGAACACCACCCCCACACGTTACCCTCTGAGCCCCTCACCATCCGGACTTGGAAATATATCGGCTGTTTGTTCAGTGTCTCTGGGTCAGAATCCTGGAACTCCCTCCCTCACGGTGCTGTTTGGGTGTCCCTACACCACACGGGACTGCAGAGATTCATGAAGACAGCTCACCCCCCCCCAAACCTTCTCGATTCGAAGTTATGAGCAATAATAAATGCTGGCCAGGCCAATGATGCTCATATCCCATGACTTGCTTTTTTTAAAAAGGATCCAAGCAGGGAATTCCAAAACCTGAGGGCACCTGGGCAGCTGAAGGCTGCAATCGAAAATAATGGAGTGATTTATTATGGACCAGACAAGACCCCCTCGATATTTTAAGAAGGCAGCTTAGACCCTAACATTTTTTATATTTTGAAGGTAGATGTACAGTACAGTGTTCCAGATGCAATGCTACTGGTCAAACTACTCTATGTTAAGCAAAGCAATTTATTTAAATGTTACAGTTAAAATACAAACAAAAGAAAGAGGAATTTAGAATAACTTAACTATTAGAAAAGTTAACCAAATAGTAGCCGTTCTAATAAAGAGAAATCCCATAAACACACCCCTTAGCAAAAAGGAACATTCAGATGCAGATTCTTGCATGCAATTGGGAACCAATTTACTGGAGCTGTAACCTTCTGACTGCTACAGCCAAAGAAAAGTGAGAAAGCCTGATCTTTGAGAATTGGCCACTGCCCTTCCTTTTCTTACAACTGTTTTTAGATTAGATTACTTACAGTGTGGAAACAGGCCCTTCGGCCCAACAAGTCCACACCGCCCCGCCGAAGCGTAACCCACCCATACCCCTACATCTACCCCTTACCTAACACTACGGGCAATTTAGAATAGCCAATCCACCTGACCTGCACATCTTTGGACTGTGGGAGGAAACCGGAGCACCCGGAGAAAACCCACGCAGACACGGGGAGAACGTGCAAACTCCACACAGTCAGTCGCCTGAGGCGGGAATTGAACCCGGGTCTCCAGCGCTGTGAGGCAGCAGTGCTAACCACTGTGCCACCGTGCCGCCCACAAAACAGAAACCTAAAGGCTTCCTAAATTGTTGACTTCGGCCATCTCCAGTAGCCAGTTCCGGCACCCCTGCCTTCACAACCACTCTTCAAAAAAAAACCCCAGGTCAAAATAACCTCTTTAAAGTGACAGCAGCATCACAGATTCAAATCGGGAAAGCTCAAGAGGTCAGAACTGGAGGTGTATAAAGGTCTTGGCAAAAGATGGGGCTAGAGCTGATTCCGAAGCTGAGGTCAGGGAGAGACTGCGGGAGGATTTGAAAGCCAGGACGAGCAGTGTAAAAATGAAGGTGGTGGTGGGTCAGGGGCGTCTCCGCAGTGACCAAATTTAAAGTGCCGCCTTGACTCTGAGGGGTCCATGAGATAGCATGAGGTAGTGAAAGGTGCTACAGCAGTGCACGCTATTGTTGTCTCTCGTTCACTGCGCTGTTTCTTGGACATTTCAGTCGTGGTCATGTGCATGCACTCGGTCTTGGTGGGAGGCAAAGACCAGCAGTTGTTCCTCCAGCAAGTGGACAAGATGCAGATGGCTGATGGGAGATACGTGTTCATTCCGTTCGACACCATCCATTACAGCCTTCCGTACCGGAATGCCAGCTACCCAGTGCTGGCTGGGAATGCCAGATTGCGACGCTCCTATGACGCCGTACTCACCGTCACCATGGATTCCAAGGATAAAGACTTCCATCAGGTCCTGGGAGAGGTTCTGAAAAAGAATAACATCCGGATGTCTCTGAAGCCAAACCAGGTTAGTAGCTTTGGCGCTTTGAAGGGTTACTGGAGTTCGTACTGTCAAAGTTTTTTGTTTTGTCTCACTGTGCCTTTCCTACACCAGGTTTGAATGTCCTTGTCTGTGCATCACTGGATTATACAGAAATTCAATAGCACCCTTGCAGTCCTCCACTAGAAGAACAAGGGCAACAGCTACATGAGAACACCACCACTCCCTGCATCCCCTACTTCAGATACCCTCACCCCTTTCTCAGTCATTCTGCAAATCCTTTCTTGTCAAAAACAATAACCAATTTTATTTTAAAGCCTCATTTATATCTGCTTCCACCACACTCTCAGACTGGTGGCTCAGAGGTTAGCACAGCTGGCTCACGGTGCCAGGGATCTGGGTTTGATTCCAGCCTCAGTCGACTGTCTGTGTGGAGTTTGCACATTCTCCCCATGTCTGTGTGGGTTTCCTCTGGGTGCTCCAGTTTCCTCCCACAGCGTGCAGGTTCGGTGAATTGGCCGTGCTAAATTGCCCATAGTGTTCAGGGATGTGTAGGCTAGTTGCATTAGGCAGAGGAACTGTAAAGTGATAGGTTAGGGGAATGGGTCTGGGTGGGACAGGCTTTGCAGGGTCGGTGTGGACTTGTTGGACCAAATGGCCTGTTTCCACACGGTGGGGATTCTATGAAATGCTTAAATTGCCCTCTGTTGTCCATGACCCTGCAACTTGCTCATCCTTAAGGGCCTCCTTGGATAGAGTCAGACTTCGGTCCAACCTGTCCACGCTGACCAGATTTTCTAAGCTGATCTAGTTCCATGTGACTGCATTTGACCATATCCCTTTAAACCTTTGCTATCCATGTACAAATATCTTTTAAATATTGTAATTGTATGCACCTCTTCCACTTCCTCATTGCATAATCCAACCTCTGTGTGGAAATAATTACTCCTCTGGTCGTTTTTAAATCTTCCTCCTCTCACTTTAAAATTATGCCCTCAGCCTCCGACGTTCCAGGGAAAACAGCCCCAGCCTGTTCAGCCTCTCCCTGTAGCTCAGATCCTCCAACCCTGGCAACATCCTTGTAAATCTTTTTTGAACCCTTTCAAGTTTCACAACATCTTTCCGATAGGAAGGAGACCAGAATTGCACGCAATATTCCAACAGTGGCCTAACCAATATCCTGTAAAGCCGCAACATGACCTCCCAACTCCTGTACTCAATACTCTGACCGATAAAGGAAAGCATACCAAACGCCTTCTTCATTATCCTATCTACCTGCGACACCACTTCCAAGGAGCTATGAACCTGCACTCCAAGGTCTCTTTGTTCAGCAACACTCCCTAGGACCTTACCATTAAGTGTATAAGTCCTGCTAAGATTTGCTTTCCCAAAATGCAGCACCTCACATTTATCTGAATTAAACTCCATCTGCCACTTCTCAGCCCATTGGCCCATCTGGTCCAGATCCTGTTGTAATCTGAGATAACCCACTTCGCTGTCCACTACACCTCCAATTTTGGTGTCATCTGCAAACTTACTAACTGTACCTCTTATGCTTGTATCCAAATCGTTTATGTAAATGACAAAAAGTAGAGGGCCCAGCACCGATCCTTGTACCACTCCACTGGTCACAGGCCTCCAGTCTGAAAAACAACTCTCCACCACCACCCTCTGTCTTCTACCTTTGAGCCAGTTCTGTATCCAAATGACTAATTCTCCCTGTATTCCATGAGATCTAACCTTGCTAATCAGTCTCCCATGGGGAACCTTGTCGAACGCCTTACTGAAGTCCACATAGATCACATCTACTGCTCTGCCCTCATCAATCTTCTTTATTACTTCTTCAAAAAACTCAATCAAGTTTGTGAGACATGATTTCCCACGCACAAAGCCATGTTGACTATCCCTAATCAGTCCTTGCCTTTCCAAATACATGTACATCCTGTCCCTCAGGATTCCCTCCAACGACTTGCCCACCACCGACTTGTCCACAGTAAATACTGATGCAAAATATTAATTTAGTATCTCCCCCATTTTCTGTGGCCGCCTTGCTGATCTTTGAGGGGCCCTATTCTCTCCCTAGTTACCCTTTTGTCCTTAATATATTTGTAAAAACCCTTTGAATTCTCCTTAATTCTATTTGCCAAAGCTATCTCATGTCCCCGCTTTGCCCTCCTGATTTCCCTCTTTAGTATACTCCTACTTCCTTTATACTCTTCTAAGGATTCACTCGATCTATCCTGTCTGTACCTGACATATGCTTCCTTCTTTTTCTTAACCAAGCCCTCAATTTCTTTAGTCATCCAGCATTCCCTATACCTACCAGCCTTCCCTTTCACCCTGACAGGAATATACTTTCTCTGGATTCTTGTTATCTTATTTCTGAAGCCTTCTCATTTTTCAGCTGTCCCTTTACCTTCAAACATCTGCCTCCAATCAGCTTTCGAAAGTTCTTGCCTAATACCGTCAAAATTGGCCTTTCTCCAGTTTAGAACTTCAGCTTTTAGATCTGGTCTATCCTTTTCCATCACTATTTCAAATCTAATAGAATTATGGTCACTGGCCCCAAAGTGCTCCCCCACTGACACCTCAGTCACCTACCCTGCCTTATTTCCCAAGAGTAGGTCAAGTTTTGCACCTTCTCTAGTAGGTACATCCACATACGGAATCAGAAAGTTGTCTTGTACACACTTAAGAAATTCCTCTCCATCTAAACCTTCAACACTATGGCAGTCGATGTTTGGAAAGTTAAAATCCCCTACCATAACTACCCTATTATTCTTACAGATAGCTGAGATCTCTTACAAATTTGTTTCTCAATTTCCCTCTGACTATTGGGGGGGTCTATAATACAATCCCAATAAGGTGATCATCCCTTTCTTATTTCTCAGTTCCACCCAAATAACTTCCCTGGATGTATTTCCGGGAATATCCTCCCTCAGTACAGCTATAATGCTATCCCTTATCAAAAATGCCACTCCCCCTCCTCTCTTGCCTCCCTTTCTATCCTTCCTATAGCATTTGTATCCTGAAGCATTAAGCTGCCAGTCCTGCCCGTCCCAGTCCCATGTTCCTAACCATGCCCTGAGTTCATCTGCCTTCCCTGTTCGGTCCCTTGCATTGAAATAAATGCAGTTTAATTTATTAGTCCTGCCTTGTCCCTGCCTGCCCGGACTGGTTGACTCACTTCTGTTCTCAGCTGTGCCCATCTCAGATTGATCTCTTTCCTCACTATCTCCCTGGGTCCCATCCACCCACCTTACTAGTTTAAATCCTCCCAAGCAGTTCTAGCAAATTTCCCTGCCAGTATATTAGTCCCCTTCCAATTTAGGTGCAATCTGTCCTTCTTGTTCAGGTCACTTCTACCCCAAAAGAGATTCCAATGATCCAAAAGTGTGAATCCTCCTCCCATACACCAGCTCCTCAGCCATGCATTCATCTGCTCTATCCTCCTATTCCTGCCCTCACTAGCTCGTAGCACTGGGAGTAATCCAGATATTAATACCCTTGAAGACCTCCTTTTTAAATTTCTGCCTAACTCTCTCTAATCTCCCTTCAGAATCTCAACCTTTTCCCTTCCAATGTCGTTGGTTCCAATGTGGACAATGACCCCTCTCCCCCGTGAGAACATTCTGCACCATCTCTGAGACATCCTTGATCCTGGCACCAGGGAAGCAACACACCATTCTGTTTTTGCTCTGCTGGCCACAGAAACGTCTGTCTGTACCTCGGACTAGAGAATCCCCTAACACAATTGATCTCTTGAAACCCGACGTACCCCTCGTTGCATTAGAGCCAGTCTCCATACCAGAAACTTGGCTGTTCGTGCTACGTTCCCCTGAGAATCCATCACCCCCTACATTTTCCAAAACAGCATACCTGTTTGAAATGGGTATATCCACAAAAGACTCCTGCATTAGCTGCCTACCTCTCTTACCCTTCCTGGAGTTGACCCACCTATGTGACTGTATCTGAGGGCGGCACGGAGGCACAGTGGTTAGCACTGCTGTCTCACAGCGCCAGAGACCCGGGTTCAATTCCCGCCTCAGGCGACTGACTGTGTGGAGTTTGCACGTTCTCCCCGTGTCTGCGTGGGTTTCCTCCGGGTGCTCCGGTTTCCTCCCACAGTCCAAAGATGTGCAGGTCAGGTGAATTGGCCATGCTAAATTGCCTGACGTGTTAGGTAAGGGGTAAATGTAGGGGTATGGGTGGGTTGTGCTTCGGTGGGGCGGTGTGGACTTGTTGGGTCGAAGGGCCTGTTTCCACACTGTAAGTAATCTAATCTAATCTGAGACTTTCCCCCCTTCCTATAACGGCCATCCATCACATACTGTTGCAAATTCCTCATCGCTTCTACCTGTCTCTCCAACCGAGCCACTCGATCTGATAAGATTCGCATCCAACAGCATTTATAGCAGATATAATCCGCAGCAACCCTTAAACTCTCTTTAAACTCCCACAACTGACAAGAAGTACATGTCACTGCAAAGGCCATTTTTGCTCCTTCGCAATCTGCAGACCCAGAAAATAACACCGTCTTATTCCTCTACAAACACTGCCCCAGGTTAAATTAATACCTATGGCTTATATTTTAAGTTTAATCAAGAGACTTATCTCCAAAAACATATAATCAAGAAAGAACCCACTCTACTCACTACTGCAGCCTTTCTCTTGGACAGACTTAAAACAATGATTAACTTCTCTGATTCTGTGCTGTGAACTTCGCCCAAACCGGTTCCTCCAAGATTAGTTGTGAAATTCACTGTTTGCTAATTTTCCCAGATGCCCTCCGATGTCCAGCGATACATGAATTTAAACAGCAAAGGCAGTAACTGTGCAGGTTTTTTTTCTCTCTCTCTCTCTCTCTCTCCCCTGCACTGTCCTTGCTGATTTTTGGTTTCGCTGCCCTCATTTCTCAGTCACGCAGGAACAGGAGGCTGTTCAGCCCCTCAAGCCTGCTGTCCCATTCAGTGAAATCAAGGATGATTTGATTCATACCCTCGCTCCCTTTTCTCATCCCTATTTCATCACAGCTCTAGTGCTATTGGATCACACATTATACGTGCACAGTTGCAGTCTAAGTAATGATGGGAGAGGTTCTAATTTTTGCTCCATGATACAGCTGGCTCCTGCCATTGACATGTTTTGGGAAGAGTTTACAGACAGTGGCTTAACTGGTTCATCCACATTGTAGATGCACCTTCTTCCCTGACTGTCACATCCCAGTCTCAGGGATGGGTCTCAAACTTGGTGCCTGGAGACAGGGACTTGATATGAACAGCTAAGACAGGAGCAGATCTGAACCACTCAGCCCCTCGAGCCTGCTATTCCACTCAGTGCGATTGTGGCTGATGTAAGGGTGGCGTGGTGGCTGAGTGCTTAGCACCACTGCCTCATAACCCTGGGGGACCAGGGTTTGATTCCAGCCTTGTCTGTGTGGAGCTTGCACATTATCAGTGTGAGTGTGTGGGTGTGTGTTTGTGTTTCTGCCTGGTGCTCCGGTTTCCTCCCACACTCCAAAATGTGGGGGTTAGGGTGGAATGGCTGTGCTAAATTATCCCATAGTGCCCAGGGATGTGCAGGTTAGGGTGGAGTGGCCGTGCTAAATTGCCCCATAGTGTCCAGGGATGTGCAGGTTAGGGTGGATTGGCCGTGCTAAACTGTCCCATAGTGCTCAGGGATGTGCAGGTTAGGGTGGATTGGCCATGAGCTTAAAAATGTGTTGCTGGAAATGCGTGGCAAGTCAGGCAGCATCAAAGGAGCAGGAGAATCGACGTTTCGGGCATAAGCACTTCTTCAGGAATGAGGAGGGTATGCCAAGCAGGCTAAGATAAAAGGTAGGGAGGAGGGACTTGGGGGAGGGGTGTTGGGAATGCGATAGGTGGAAGGAGGTTAAGGTGAGGGTGATAGGCCGGAGTGGGGGTTGTTCCGTAGTGTCCAAAGATGTGCAGGTTAGGGTGGATTGGCCGTGCGAAATTGTCCCATAGTGCCCAGGGATATGCAGGTTAGGGTGGATTGGCCGTGCTAAATTGTCCCATAGTGCCCAGGGATGTGCAGGTTTATTTGAAATCATAAGCTTTTGGAGCGCAGCTAATGAAGGTTCACCTAATAAAGGAGTAGCGCTTTGAAAGCTTGTGATTTCACATAAACCTGTTGGACTATAACCTGGTGTAGTGTGACTTCTGACGTTAACAAAAGAGAGTCAGTTCAATTTAGTCTGCTATCTGAATGGTCTTGCTTGGATTAATGGCTTTTGAGAGACTTTAGTTCCACTCCTTCCCCACAATTTGTAGTCAATTGCGCTATGCCAGGTAAACTCAGATCCTCTGGGATACAGAAGGGGAAAATCAGTTCCGTTACTGATCACTGTCCATTTTCACTCGCCAGGAGAGTGTGTGAATTCTAAAGACTGGTGCTTCACATTTGTATGGTGCAAATGCGCCTTTTGTATCACAGGCCATCCCAACTCATTCCCTGGCAAGTGAAATAAGTGCTGCCAGTGTTGTAATGTAGGCGCAGCAGCCAATTTACACACAGCTGGCTCCTGCAAACAATGGGTGTAATGACCAGTGTTTTTTTTGTAAATATATTTATTTGCAAATTTTTTTAACTTCACAAATATGTAAAATTATTATAAAGTACAATCAATAACAAATATCAGTATAATATAAACAAAAAAACCCACAAATTACAATACAAATACTGTCTACCAACTACTAACCTACCCTATAATACAAAACAAACCTGAACACTCTGCAAAGCAACACCAAAAAAAAGCAAAGCAAAAAAAAAATTTTAAAAACACAAAATACAGAACAGCTATGCTCCGCACAAAGCTCCCAAACAAAGGAATGGGAGCATTGTATTTTTACCTGTATTAACTCAGGAGATCCCCTCCAGGGGCCAGGGCCAGACAAATCTAACCACCTGGTTAGACAAACGCCCTAGTTAAGATAACTGACAAATCTATATCCAAATAACTCAAGTCGGGCTGCTGTGTCTTATAAAAATGGTCTGTTGTGTGGTGTTTGTAAAAAGGTCCAAGGGAATGTGCTCCATAACTAATTTCTGCCATCCCAGCAAGCCCAGCGGGTTCTCAGACACACAATTCATCAGAATATTCTTCCGTGCACCGTGTGCAAGAATATTAAATAGTTTCTTCCCATGCCCATCTAAAGATGGTAAATTCGGTAGACCTAAGAAGAGAGATATCGGGTCTACTTTGACTTCAGTCCTCAATACGCTCCCTATCTCTCCCTTAACAGTGCTCCAATAAACACTGAGCCTGTGGCATGTCCAGAAGCAATGGGTAAGAGTACCTACACTTATTTTAGATTTGGGGCACACTGAAGATGTCCCTTTTTTAAACTTCACCAGATAGCCTGGTGCCAGATGAGCCCTGTGCAGAACTTTTAACTGCGTAGCGCATGTCCTATTACAGATTGAGATCTTTCGAGCGTTCTCCCATGTTTCAGAAGAGATCTCCACTCCCAGCTTTTGCTCCCAGACCTCACATAACCGATTAATATCCTGCCAGGCCCTGCCACCCAGCAGGCGAGAGAGGGTACTAACCGAAAGGGTGCTTGTGGAACGTAGCAACATCCTCTCTGTATCGGGCTTATAGGGCTTAGTGAGAAGCGTAGTCGTCTTCTGGGTGAAATCCCTAACCTGAAAAAAACGGAAAAGGTCTCTGCTGGGTAACTCGTATTTGCGGCTCAGTTGCTCAAACGACATCATAACCTCCCCCTCAAACAAGTCTCCCAAACTAGAAATTCCTCCCGCTGCCCATAGTTTGAACCCTGAGTCCGTCCATCCCTGGTCAGAACCCTGACATGCCGACTATAGGTGTAAGTGGCAAAGTCTTGGATAAACAACCCTCACTCTGACGCATCACCCTCCAAGCCTTGACTGTACTAATGACGATGGGGTTCCGACAGTGGTCCATTACTGTTCTCATCTTATCCATGAACAGCAGGTTAATAAGAGGGCACTTTGCCTGGGAGGCCTCAATATCCAGCCATATTGAGTTTGGATCGTTACCTACCCAATCACAGACAAAGGATAGCAAGGAACTCAATTGATACCTCTTGATGTCTGGGAAATGAACTCCTCCCCTTGTTGAGGCAACTGCAATTTAGTAAGTTTGATGA
The DNA here is from genome assembly GCF_047496795.1 of Chiloscyllium punctatum. Lineage (NCBI taxonomy): Eukaryota > Metazoa > Chordata > Chondrichthyes > Orectolobiformes > Hemiscylliidae > Chiloscyllium > Chiloscyllium punctatum. Next base: position 16,748,676 of record NC_092759.1, on the reverse strand, counting down.
GAGGCCGCCCATAATGCCAGACAAAGGAACCAAACCACCCCATAAGCTTCTGCAGCATTGACCTGGGAAACATTATAGGGAAGGAGAAAGTGAGGACTGCAGATGCTGGAGATCAGAGCTGAAAATGTGTTGCTGGAAAAGCGCAGCAGGTCAGGCAGCATCCAAGGAACAGGAGAATTGAAGTTTCGGGCATCAGCCCTTCTTCAGGAATGAGAAAGTGTGTCCAGCAGGATAAGATAAAAGGTAGGGAGGAGGGACTTGGGGGAGGGGCGTTGGGAATGCAATAGGTGGAGGGAGGTCAAGGTGAGGGTGATAGGCTGGAGTGGGGTGGGGGCGGAGAGGTCAGGAAGAAGATTGCAGGTTAGGAAGGCGGTGCTGAGTTCGAGAGATTTGACTGAGACAAGGGGGGGGAGGGGAAATGAGGAAACTGGAGAAATCTGAGTTCATCCCTTGTGGTTGGAGGGTTCCCAGGCGGAAGATGAAGCGCTCTTCCTCCAAACATCGTGTTGCCATGGTCTGGCGATGGAGGAGTCCAAGGACTTGCATGTCCTTGGTGGAGTGGGAGGGGGAGTTGGAAGTGTTGGGCTATGGGGTGGTTGGGTTGGTTGGGCCGGGTGTCCCAGAGGTGTTCTCTGAAACGTTTCACAAGTAGACGGCCTGTCTCCCCAATATTGAGGAGGCCACATCGGGTGGAGCAGATGCAATAGATAATGTGTGTGGAGGTGCAGGTGAATTTGTGGCGGATATGGAAGTGTCCCTTGGAGGGAGGTAAGGGGGGAGGTGTGGGCGCAAGTTTTGCATTTCTTGCAGTTGCAGGGGAAGGTGCCGGGAGTGGAGGTTGGGTTGGTGGGGGGTGTGGACCTGATGAGGGAGTCACGGAGGGAGTGGTCTTTTCGGAACATTATAGGCAAACATTACATGGAGCATACACATGGGATAAAGCAAATATTAATCTTAATGAGAGATATCTTTCCCAGACATGAAATTGGAAGAGCCTCCCATCTCTGGAGATCACGCCTAATATTGTCAATAGACAATAGGTGCAGGAGTAGGCCATTCTGCCCTTCAAGCCTGCACCACCATTCATTATGATCATGGCTGATCATCCTTAATCAGTATCCTGTTCCTGCCTTATCTCCATAACCCTTGATTCCACTATCCTTAAGAGCTCTACCCAACTCTTTCTTAAATGAATCCAGAGACTGGGCCTCTACTGCCCTCTGGGGCAGAGCATTCCACACAGCCACCACTCTCTGGGTGAAGAAGTTTCTCCTCATCTCTGTCCTAAATGGTCTACCCCGTATTTTTAAGCTGTGTCCTCTGGTTCGGCACTCACCCATCAGCGGAAACATGTTTCCTGCCTCCAGAGTGTCCAATCCTTTAATAATCTTATATGTCTCGATCAGATCCCCTCTCAGTCTTCTAAACTCAAGGATATACAAGCCCAGTCGCTCCAATCTTTCAGGCTTTGTCAAGTAAGTGAGCAAAGTTAGTCTGAAATAACAGATCAAAATGCCTAGGTACCGGAACCCTGCCCGTGACCACTTAAAAGGGAACTTAGGGCCACCTTCAACTTCTGGCACATCCTTAAAGTTCCCCAAAGGCATAGCCTCCGATTTTGCAAAGTTAATCTTATATCCTAAAATAGCCCCAAATGAATTAATACATCGTATCAAATGGGGTACAGAGGTCATCAAGTTTGATAAAAACAGAAGGACATCATCTGCGTACAGTGTAATCTTGTGTGCCCTCGATCCCACTTCCGGAGCGGTTATGTGGACGTTCTGACGAATGGCCTCTGCCAGCGGCTCTGTCACCAACGTAAACAACGGTGAGAGGGGGCAGCCTTGCCGACTACTCCCTACCAATCCTAAAATTCCCAGACTTCACCCCATTGGTGATGACCGCGGCCAGAGGGTGGCGATATAAAACCTCCACCCACCAAGCAAAGACTCCACCCAACCTAAACTGTTCTAAGACATAAAAAAGATACGACCATTCCACCTGGTCAAATGCTTTCTCTGTATTTAAGGAAATCACCAACCCCTGAATCGATTGTTGCTAACAAACTTGGACCACGTTCAGCAACCTTCAAATATTATTAGAGGACCTACAGCCCCTTATAAAGCCTGTCTGGTCCTCTTTAATAATATGGGGCAACACCCTGTCCAATCTCAGCACCAGGATCTTGGACAAGGTCTTGAAATCTGAATTTAATAGAGAGATGGGCCTGTATGAGGCACAATCCTCAGGAACCTTCCCCTTCTTAAGAATAAAGGAAATATTAGCTTCTCTCAAAGTTAGTGGTAGGCATTCATGCACATAGCAGTGATTGTACATCTTCAAAGTTGGCCCTGACAGAATCCCTATTAACTCCTTATAAAACTCACCTGGGAGACCATCAGGGCTATGCGCTTTCCCACTCTGAAGTTCCCTAGCTGCCTCTCCTGTATTTCCTGAACTGTCAAGGGGGCATTAAGGAGAGAGGCCTGTTCCAAGGTTACCCCTGGGAGGTCCAGAGTCTTAAAAAAGGTGTCCATTTTAGCCATCCCTGTCTTCGCAACCTTCAGACCGATACAATTCAGAGTAAAAGCTCCAAAAAGCCTCATTAATCTTTTTAGCATCGTATGTAAGGACCCCGGCGCTGTCTCTGATTTCAGTAATGGATTGGGGAGCACGCTTTTTTTCCTAGTCAGGTACGCTAAATACTTCCCTGGCCTATCCCCATATTCGAACAGCCTCTGTCGAGCAAAAGCAAGTTCTTTCTTTGCGTTTTGTGACAGTATTGAATTCAAGGCAGCCCAGAGGGCAGTGATTCGCTGTAACTTAGTCACCGAAGGCTGCGCAACATGTGCCGCCTCGGCGGCTTTCAACCGCGTCTCCAGTAGACGCTGCTGTTCCTCCTTCTGTCGTTTCCAGCTAGCCAAATAAGAAATACCTAATCCCCTAGCAAAGACCTTAGCAGTCTCCCATAGCATTGATGGACTACTAGCCGTGCCTGAATTGATAGTCAAGAATTCCTGAAATTCCTTCAAAAAGTATTCCACAAATTTGGAATCCTTGAGGAGAAAAGTGTCCAAATGCCAGTGCCTCCAACCTAGCCCCTCACTCTTGGCCTTAACCTCCAAATATACTGCCATGTGATCAGAGATAGCTATATTCCCAATTTTACAACCCATAATCAAATCCAGAAGGGCCAAGGGAGCCAGAAAGAGGTCAATCCTTGTGTGTGACATTCATGTGGGTTTGAAAAAAAGGTGAGGTCCCTGCCGGTAGGGTGAAGACATCTCCAAATATCCACCAGCCCCAACTCCTCACATACGTCAACCACCTGCTTGGCCTGCGAAGAAATATTTGGGGACCCACAAGGCATCCTGTCCACTGTCAGATCCAAAAGATAATTAAAATCTCCTCCCTATAATAATGTGCTGTGTTCCAAAAGCACTCAACTTCGAGAAAGCACTAATCAAAAATTTGAGGAGATGTGCTGGAGGACAGTAGACATTTAAAATGCCATATTCCTCCCCATGTATCAGGGCTTTAAGTATCACAAACCATCCCTGTTCATCTTTCAGCTGCACTAATAATGTGAACGGCAGATTTTTCTGGATAAGTACCGCCACTCCCCTACTTTTAGTAGTAAAGGATGAAAAGAATACCCCCTGTTGTAATTTCAGGTGTTCCCCATCATCAAGATAGGTTTCCTGCAACAAAGCGATATCAACCCTTTCCCTCCTAAGGCCAGAAAGCACTTTTTTTCCTTTTAACAGGTGAATTACTTCCCTTAATGTTCCAGGTGCACCATTTAATAAGACACTTAGCCATATCTCCTTTCAGAGACCCTTGAACCCCCTCGGTGGGAGAACCTTGCTTACAAATTGCCGAGCATAAGTAAATAAAGACTCATAGAATCGAAAAGCTATATATACAAAAACTACTCTATCCTAATTATAAACAACTTACTCCAAAAAACTACAAAGAAACCCAACTATAAAACCTTGAATGGAAGACTCTTCCCCCTGCCCATAGGGGGCACTCACCCACCCCATCCCCTCCTTCACAGCTCCTTCAAACCCAGACTGTGCCCCAGCCTTAGGCCAGAAAAAAAAAGCCGAGATGATCCTTAAATCAACAGAAAAAAAGACGAAGTCAGGATGAACACTCCACTCATCCCTGGATTCATGTCACCCCTACATGTGACTGAAAGAGAAACAGAACAAACAAAAAAAGAAATGGGGGAGAGACAAACAAAGAACATTCACAAAATCTCCCATCAGAAAATCAAGTTATTCAAAAAAAGGAACAACTTATTCCAACTTACTCCCCCCTTTCCAAAAAGGAAATTATTAGGGAGAAAGAAAGGAATAAAAAAAAAGGAAGAGAAAACATGGGGAAAGATAGAAAAGAGAACAAACATTAACCGTATTCTTCAGGCCAATCCATCTATTTTAAAGTGTCCACAAAGTTTTTAGCCTTATCCGCCGAGTCAAGTGTATAAACTGAGTCCTCGTGGCTGAAACGAAGCACTGTGGGGTATCTCATGGCGTACTGGATGCCCAGGTTCCTCAGCCTCTTCTTAACTTCATCGAAGAACTTCCTCTTTCGAATTACAGCTGCAGAGATATCCTGGAAAAAGATGATTTTTGATCCCTTGTACAGCAGAGCCTGCGGATCATTTCCCAGGGAGCTGGAAGCTTCTATGACTTTTTGCTTGTCCTTATATGAGTGGAGGTGCACTAGGACCGAGCGGGAGTGCTGCACCGGCCCTGACCTGTGCACTGTAAACCGATACCCCCTTTCAATCTGCAGCCTGCTGGACTCGATGTGAAGGCCCAAAACCTTCGGCAGCCACTTTTCAAAGAAGCTCACCGGCTGCTCACCTTCCTCACCTTCAGGGGGCCCGACAATTTGGAGATTTATCCTCTGACCTCTCTCTTCGAGGTCGTCGATATGGTCTCGCAAGGCCCGCACCTCTCGCTCCAGCACCTGGATTCGACTGGATGAGGACTCCCATCACAGCTTCCGAGGCCTTAGTTGGACCCTCCACCACCTCCAGCCTCTCCCCAAGGCCCTGGATCTCCTGCTCATGCTTCTGCAGCATGGATGCAATTTAGCACGGCCAATCCACCCTAACCTGCCCATCCCTGGACACCATGGGACAACTCTGTGTGGAGTTTGCACATTCTCCCCGTGTCTGCGTGGGTTTCCTCTGGGTGCTCTGGTTTCCTCCCACAGTCCAAAAATGTGCAGGTTAGGTGAATCGGCCATGCTAAATTGCCCGTGGTGTTAGGTGAAGGGGTAAATGTAAGGGAATGGGTCTGGGTGGGTTGCTCTGCGGAGGGTCAGTGTGGACTTGTTGGGCCGAAGGGCCGATTTCCACACTGTAAGTAATCTAAAATCTAAATTTAGCATGGCCAGTCCACCCTAACCAGCACATCCCAGCCCTATGGGACAATTTACCACGGCCAATCTACCCTAACCTGCACATTCTTCGACTGTGTGAGGAAACTGGAGAACCGGAGGACCGGAGGAAACCCATGCACACACAGGGAGAACGTGCAAACTCCACACAGTCATCCGAGTGTGGGATTGAACCTGGGTCCCTGGTGCTGTGAGGCACTAACCACTGAGCCACCACGTCTCCTACATTAATTTCTGATGTGGCTCTGATTATTGTGGTATCGTTTTCAAGAAGGACACTATTTTTTGGCTATCCTCCCATCGAACGTGTAGAATGTGGGAGAGGCCATTGCTGAGTTGCATCTGACAGATGGCCTTCTGAGGATGTGGCACTCCCTCGGTGCTGCATCAGGAACGTTGGGCTAGATTCTCGTGCCTGGCTTTGCGAAAAAACATCTGCCTCTCCTCTGGATGAATCTTCCATCTGGGCAACTCCCTGCCTCTCCAGCTTCAGTATTATCAGGCAGTTTTCTTTCTTCATGGCGATACCAAAGAGTCAAGGAAAAAGATTGCGGAAACAGAAACGCTTTGCACCCATTCTTACACTGTGTCTGATCCATCATAGCTGATTTTCATAGAATCCCCACAGTGGGGAAGCAGCCATTCGGCCCATTGAATCCACACTGATCCCTCCGAACAGTATCCCACTGAGACCAGCGTCCATATCCCTGTAACCCTGGGTAACCCAGTTAGCCTGAACGTCCCTGGACACAATGAAACGATTTAGCACGGCCAATCCACCCTGACCTGCACATCTCTAGACACTATGAGACAATGTAGCGCGGCCAATCCATCCTAACCTGCACATCCCTGGGCACTATGGGACAATTTAGCACGGCCAATCCACCCTAACCTGCACATCCCTGGGCACTATGGGACAATTTAGCACGGCCAATCCACCCTAACCTGCACATCCCTGGGCACTATGGGACAATTTAGCACGGCCAATCCACCCTAACCTGCACATCCCTGGGCACTATGGGACAATTTAGCACGGCCAATCCACCCTAACCTGCACATCCCTGGGCACTATGGGACAATTTAGCACGGCCAATCCACCCTAACCTGCACATCCCTGGGCACTATGGGACAATTTAGCACGGCCAATCCACTTTAACCTGCACATCCTTGGGCACTATGGGACAATTTAGCATGGCCAATCCACCCTAACCTGCACATCCCTGGGCACTATGGGACAATTTAGCACGGCCAATCCACTTTAACCTGCACATCCTTGGGCACTATGGGACAATTTAGCATGGCCAATCCACCCTAACCTGCACATCCCTGGGCACTATGGGACAATTTAGCATGGCCAATTCCACCCTAATCTGCACATCCCTGGGCACTATAGGATAAATTAGCACCGCCAATTCACTCTAATCTGCACATCCCTGGGCACTATGGGACAATTTAGCATGGCCAATTCCACCCTAATCTGCACATCCCTGGGCACTATAGGATAAATTAGCACTGCCAATTCACTCTAATCTGCACATCCCTGGGCACTATGGGACAATTTAGCACGGCCAATCCACACTAACCTGTACATCCCTGGGCACTATGGGACAATTTAGCACGGCCAATCCACCCTAACCTACACATCCCTGGGCACTATGCGACAATTTAGCACGGCCAATCCACCCTAACCTGCACATCCCCTGGGCACTATGGGACAATTTAGCACGGCCAATCCACCCTAACCTACACATCCCTGGGCACTATGGGACAATTTAGCACGGCCAATCCATCGTAACCTGCGCAAACTTGGACTGTGGGCAGAAACTGAAGCACCCGGAGGAAACTCACGCAGACACAGGGCGAATATGCAAATCCACAAAGACAGTCGCCCGAGTGTGGGATTGAACCCGGGTCCCTGGTGTTGTGAAGCAGCAGCGCTAACCACTGAGCCACCACGTTGCCTACATTAATTTAGCTCAGATTCTTGTGGTACTGTTTTTAAGAAGGACACTTGTTTTTGTCAGTCCTCCCATTGTATCCATGGAATGTGGGAGAGGCCATTGCTGAGTTGCATCTGACAGATGGCCTTCTGATAATGCGGCACTCCCTCGGTGCTGCATCAGGAACGTTGGGCTAGATTCTCGTGCCTGGCTTTGTGAAAAAACATCTGCCTCTCCTCTGGATGAATCTTCCATCTGGGCAACTCCCTGCCTCTCTGGTTTCAGTATTATCAGGCAGTTTTCTTTCTTCATGGCGATACCAAAGAGTCAAGGAAAAAGATTGTGGAAACAGAAACGCTCTGCACCCATTCTTACACTGTGTCTGATCCATCATAGCTGATTTTCATAGAATCCCCACAGTGGAGAAGCAGCCATTCAGCCCATCGAATCTACACCGATCCCTCCGAACAGTATCCCACTGAGACCTACGTCCATAACCTATCCCTGTAACCCTGGGTAACCCAGTTAGCCTGAATGTCCCTGGACACAATGGAACAATTTAGCACAGCCAATCCACCCTAACTTGCACATCCCTGGGCACTATGGGACAATTTAGCTTTGCCAATCCAGCCTAACCTGCACATCCCTGGGCACTATGGGACAATTTAGCACGGCCAATCCACCCTAACCTACACATCCCTGGGCACTATGGGACAATTTAGCACAGCCAATCCACCCTAACCTACACATCCCTGGGCACTATGGGACAATTTAGCATGGCCAATCCACCCTAACTTGCACATCGCTGGTCACTATGGGACAATTTAGCACGGCCAATCCAGCCTAACCTGCCCGTTCCTGGACTCTGGGAGGAAACCTGAGCACCCGGGGAAAGCCCTCACAGACACAGGGAGAATGTGCTAACTCCACACAGACAGTCACCCGAGGGTGGGATCACACCTGGTACCCTGGTGCTGTGAAGCAGCAGTGCTAACCACTGAGCCACCATGTCACCTACATTAATTTAGCTCAGATTCTTGTGGTACTCTTTTCAAGAAGGACACTTGTTTTGGCAGTCCTCCCATTGTACCTGTGGAATGTAGGAGGGCCACTGCTGAGTTGCACCTGAAAGATGATAATACGGCACTCCTTCGGTGCTGCATCAGGAGCGTTGGGCTGGATTCTCGTGCCTGGCTTTGTGAAAATAAAATCTGCCTCTCCTCTGGATGAATCTTCCATCTGGGCAACTCCCTGCCTCTCTGGTTTCAGTATTATCAGGCAGTGCTCAGTCAGTGGAATTAAGTCTAAAAGGCTCTGTGCTGAATTAAACCAAGGCATTTATACAAAACAATCAGATTACATTGAGGATGGTCACTGCTTAATCTTCTTTAACTAATGCAGCTTTACTTAGGCAGACTGGAAGGTAAATAACCTACCTATAATTTTTAGCACGTTTGCCCTTAAAACAGTGATTTTTTGTGATTTGCAAAGGCAGTGGAAGCCGATTCACCAGGAACTTGCAAAAAGGGTGTTTAAGAAACACTGGAAGGGGAGAAGTTTGCAGGAGCATAGGAGGTCTGGGGTGGACTGATAGAAGTCTGTAAAATACTGAGGGGTACAGATAGAGTTAATAGTAGGTGCCTTTTTCCTCGGATGGGGATTTCTAGACTCGTGGGCACACTTTTAAGGTGAGAGGATAGAGATTTTTTTAAAAAGAGGCAAATTTTGTACACAGTGTGGTTCGCGTGTGGAATGAACTTCCTGGGAAATGGTGGATGTGGGTACAGTTACAATGTTTAAAAGATAAGTACATGAATAGGAAAGGTTTGGAGGCATATGGGCCAGGAGCAGGCAGGTGGGACTAGTTCAGTTTGGGATTATGGTCGGCATGGACTGGTTGGACTGTTTCAGTTCTGTATGACTCTGTGACTGTGTTGGAAAAGTGATTGGGTGAATTGGATATCTTGTTCAAAGGCCTGATATGAACAGGATGGGCTGAATAGCCTCCTCCTGCATCATGGGATTTAAAGATTTTATAAGTTTATTGTTCGTGATGGGGTATGCCTAATAAAATACATATTATTGCCTGGGGGGAAAGGAATTTGGAATTTTTGTAGCGCCTTTAACCACCTAAGCTTGGCCCAAAGTGCTTCACAGCTAATTAAGTACTTTCAAATTATAATCACTGTTGTAATGGGCAGTCAATTTGTGCACAGCAACCTCCCACTGAATGTGTAGTGATAATAATGCAAACATTTGTTTTTAATGATTTATGCTGAGGGGTAAGTATTTAATTTATTCCTTCATGGGGTATTTTGAGTCACTGGCTGTTCCACCTTTTAATTCCCATCTCTCTCTATCCTCAAGAAGGTGGGGCTGAGCTGCCTTCTTGAACTGTTACAGTCCACCTACTGTGGGTTGAACCTCAATGCCCTTGGGGAGGGGGTTCCAGGGTCTTGTCCCAGCGACACTGAAGGAGAGGCGATATATTTCTAAGTCTGGGTGGTGAGTGGCTCAGAGGAGAACATAGAACAATACAGCGCAGAACAGGCCCTTCAGCCCTCGATGTTGCACCGACCTGTGAACTAATCTAAGCCCATCCCCCTACACTATCCCATCATTGTCCATGTGCTTACCCAAGGACTGTTTAAATGCCTCTAACGTGGCTGTGTTAACTACATTAGCAGGCAGCGCATTCCACACCCTTACCACTCTCTGAGTAAAGAACCTGCCTCTGACATCTGTCTTAAATCTATTACCCCTCAATTTATAGCTATGGCCCCTCGTACAAGTTGACATCATCATCCACTATCTACCCTATTCAAGGTGGTAGCGGTCAGGGGTTTGCTGTCAAAGGAGGTGAGTTGCTGCAGAGTGTCTTATAGATGGTACACATTGCTGCAACACTGCGTCGGCAGTGGAAGGAGTGAACGTTGGTTGGGACACTGAGGTGAATGCTCCCTGTTCTTTGATAAAGTTGGAAAGCTGAGAGATAGGAAGGACGTTAACCATGTTGAACTGTACGACAGTTACTCCATACTGCAACTGTGTGGGGGGTATGGCACCTTCCCAGCGCCTAGACTGTACTCTGTGCAACCCATCTGAATGCTTTCACTGGGTTTCAGACTGTGACTTACTCCCAGTACTCTCCCCTCACATTGATACATTGTCCATGTTGAGGATGAGCCTATCACGGGGTTGTCAGCAATGTATTGTCTGAGGGAATGTTGGAAGCAGATTCAAACGTGGCTTTGAAATAGTTTTGGAGATTAATGCCCCTGAAGGGATGGAGAGTTTGCAGAGCGATTGAGAAAGGGGTGATAAGATCTGATGTAGCTCAATTGCCCTTAGAGAGAGACAACACAGACATGGTGGACTGATTGCTGCTATGCATGATAATTCTATGTCTAAGCCTGGCAGCTCTTTCAGAAAAGCAGAACAGACAAGTTGGGCTGAATGGCCTGTCCTGTACCCTATTTCTCTTGGTAATTACCCACTGTTAGCCTGTGCTCCTTCCAACAGGTCTCCCCATTATTTGGCACCATCTACAATGCAATATACTACTTGGCCAAAGCAGTGGACAGTGCCTACCGGGGAAGCAGGGGGGTGGCTGAGACGAGCAACGCCCAACACACCAGTGGGATGGAGTTTGAAGGATTTAACCAAGTCTTGCAGATGGACAAAGATGGAGCAGTCATTGCTGACTACGTGGTTTTGGACACTGACGGGAGAGGGAGCCGACTGGAGGCAACTCACTTAGTCAACATGGCTACAGGAACCTTGAAATACCTTGGCACTACCATCCATTTCCCACAGGGCTCAGTCCCTGGATCAGATGCTGACTGCTGGTTTGATTCCAAGGAAATCTGTACAGGAGGTGAGATCAGTTGTTAGTTAAAAATTCTCACCCTTGGTATCCCATCCCTTCGAGACCCTCTCTGGCCTGCAACCCCCTCCCTCTTAGCACTCCCATTTTTAATCAGTCCTACATTGACGGCCGTGCCAGGGCTCTAAGCCCCCTGGAATTCCCTCCCTAAACGTATCTCCACCTTTAAGAAGTTTGTTCGATCTCCTAAGTTCTTCAACCCTCCAGGATCAACTCAGTGAACCTCCTTCAGGACTGCCTCCAACCCAGGTGGTCTCAATGCCTCTCCTCGTCCTCCAACCTATCTGCAAATTGCTTCACCTGAAGGAAATGTCAGATAGTTTCTTGGCAGTATTTTCCAGACCATAATGTAATGATAATCAGTTGCGAAGAGAGGTTGGTGTTATAGTAATGTCCCTGAACTAATAATCCAGAGGATTAGCTGTTGGAGTTTGGATTCCATCCATTAAAATAAATCTAAAATTAATAGGTCATTACAGAGATGGTGATCATGAAACTATTATTGATTGTTGTAAAAGCCTATCTGGTTCACTCACTGAGTCCGACAACATGGAAACAGACTCTTTGGCCCATCCAATCCATAATCCCAAACTAAACTAGTTCCCACCTGCCTGCTCCTGGCCCAAATCCCTCCAAACCTTTCCTCTTCATGTACCTATCCTATCATCTTTTAAACATTGTAACTGTACCCACATCCACCACTTCCTCAGGAAGTTCATTCCACACGCAAATCACCCTCTGTGAGAACAATTTTCCCTCATGTCTTTTTTAAATCTCTCTCCTATCACCTTAAAAACATGCGCCCTAGTCTTGAAATCCCCCTGTCCGAGGGAAAACACTCCCACCTTTAATCCTACCTCATTATTTTATAAACTTCTTTCAGGTCACCTGTCAACTTCTGACGCTCCAGCAAAAAAAGTCTCAGCCTATCCTGCCTCTCCCCATAACTCAAACCTTCCATACCCGGCAACATCCTGGTAAATCTCTTCTGAACCATCTCCGGATTAATAATATCCTTCCTATAACAGGGTGACCAGAACTGGACACAGTATTCCAGGAGAGGCCTCACTAATGTCCTGTACACCCTCAACATGACGCCACAGTTCCTATACTCAAAAGGACAGAGCAATGAAGGCAAGCGTGCCAAACCCCGTCTTTCATGCCCCTTAGGGAGGGAAATCTGCTGCCCTTACCCATTCTGGCCTACATGTGACTCCAAACCCACAGCCAATGTGGTTGGCGTTGAACTGTAATGGGGTTAAGAAATGGAGTCTGAAATGCCTGATCAGCCCACTCGGTTCAAGGGGCAACTAGTGTTGGCCTCGCTAATGATATTCACCTGTCTTGAAGGAGTGAGAACCAGCAGGCTGTGATAGACCCCCCACACGTGTTTACCACATGTGACTCTGGATTTATTGGTAAATGATTGAAACTGGATGAGAAAATGTCTTTGAAGCCCATGGGATAATGAATTGTCTCTCTCTTGCCTAGGATTGGACCCAATGTTTGTGCTGTTGGTGTTTACCATGGTCTGTTGTATGATTCTGATCTGTGGAGCCACAATCTATTCCTTCAGGTTTGGCCATCTCCCATTTTATGATATTTTCATTTGCATTATCCCACCAATTTTTCATTTCTTTCTCAATGGAAGCACAGAATCTCCCAGGCAGAAGGAGGCCATTTGGCTGTGTATTGACTCCCCATGCCTAATTTTACAGTCTAGCTCTTCTTTTTGTCCTTTTGCCCATAATTAATTAATTAATTACTTTCCTTTCCCTTAATAATATATATCAATGTTGATTCAATTACGAGGACATGGGTTGCATTGTCCTAACTCTCCTTCCATCAGTGATGAACTATGGCCTTAACAGTGAGCTAAGATCATCTTTCTCTTTCTGTACTCTGAGCCACAAAGTCTTATGCAGAATTCCCCACACCTTACAGGAGTTGGAAGGTCATGTTGCGGCTGTGCAAGACAATGATTAGGCCACTTTTGGAATGTTGCGTGCAAATCTGGTCTCCTTCTTATCGGAAGGATGTTGTGAAACTTGAAAGGGTTCAGAAAAGATTTACAAGGATGTTGCCAGGGTTGGAGGGTTTGAGTTGTAGGGAGAGGCTGAACAGGCTGGGGGTGTTTTCCCTGGAGCGTTGGAGGCTGAGGGGTGACCTCATAGAGGTTTATAAAATCATGAGGGGCATGAATAGGATAAATAGACAAAGTCTTTTCCTTGGGATCGGGGAGTCCAGAACTAGAGGGCATAAGTTTAGGGTGAGAGGGGAAAGATATAAAAGAGACCTAAGGGGCAACTTTTTCACGCCGAGGGTGGTACGTGTATGGAATGAACTGCCAGACGATGTAGTGGAGGCTGGTACAATTACAACATTTAAAAGGCATCTGGATGGGGATATGAATAGGAAGGGTTTGGAGGGATAGGGGCCGGGTGTTGGCAGGTGGGACCAGATTGGTTTGGGATATCTGGTCGGCATGGATGAATTGGACCGAAGGGGCTGTTTCCATGCTGTACATCTCTATGACTCTATGACCTGAGCAGAAAATCTAGGCTAGTATTCCTATTTCAGTATTAAGGACAGTGTGCCATAGTCACAGGGTCAGCGCTGAGGGAGCGCCACACTGTCACAGGGTCAGTACTGAGGGAGCACCGCACTGTCGGAGGGTCAGAACTGAGAGAGTGCCGCACTGTCACAGGGTCAGTACTGAGGGAGTGCCGCACTGTCACAGGGTCAGTACTGAGGGAGTGCCGCACTGTCACAGGGTCAGTACTGAGGGAGTGCCACACTGTCGGAGGGTCAGTACTGAAGGAGTGCTGCACTGTCGGAGGGTCAGTACTGAGGGAGCGCTGCACTGTCGGAGGGTCAGTACTGAGGGAGCGCTGCACTGTCGGAGGGTCAGTACTGAGGGAGCGCTGCACTGTCGGAGGGTCAGTACTGAGGGAGCGCTGCACTGTCGGAGGGTCAGTACTGAGGGAGCGCTGCACTGTCGGAGGGTCAGTACTGAGGGAGCACTGCACTGTCGGAGGGTCAGTACTGAGGGAGTGCTGCACTGTCGGAGGGTCAGTACTGAGGGAGTGCCGCATTGTCGGGTCAGTACTGAGGGAGCGCCGCACTGTCGGAGGGTCAGTACTGACGGGGTGCCGCACTGTCGGAGGGTCAGTACTGAGGGAGTGCTGCACTGTCGGAGGGTCAGTACTGAGGGAGCACCGCACTGTCGGAGGGTCAGTACTGAGGGGGTGCCGCACTGTCGGAGGGTCAGTACTGAAGGAGCGCTGCACTGTCGGAGGGTCAGTACTGAGGGAGCGCTGCACTGTCGGAGGGTCAGTACTGAGGGAGCGCTGCACTGTCGGAGGGTCAGTACTGAAGGAGCGCTGCACTGTCGGAGGGTCAGTACTGAGGGAGCGCTGCACTGTCGGAGGGTCAGTACTGAGGGAGTGCTGCACTGTCGGAGGGTCAGTACTGAGGGAGTGCTGCACTGTCGTAGGGTCAGTACTGAGGGAGTGCCGCATTGTCGGGTCAGTACTGAGGGAGCGCCGCACTGTCGGAGGGTCATTACTGAGGGGGTGACGCACTGTCGGAGGGTCAGTACTGAAGGAGCGCTGCACTGTCGGAGGGTCAGTACTGAGGGAGCGCTGCACTGTCGGAGGGTCAGTACTGAAGGAGCGCTGCACTGTCGGAGGGTCAGTACTGAGGGAGCGCTGCACTGTCGGAGGGTCAGTACTGAGGGAGCGCTGCACTGTCGGAGGGTCAGTACTGAGGGAGTGCTGCACTGTCGGAGGGTCAGTACTGAGGGAGTGCTGCACTGTCGGAGGGTCAGTACTGAGGGAGTGCTGCACTGTCGGGTCAGTACTGAGGGAGCGCCGCACTGTCGGAGGGTCAGTACTGACGGGGTGCCGCACTGTCGGAGGGTCAGTACTGAGGGAGTGCTGCACTGTCGGAGGGTCAGTACTGAGGGAGTGCTGCACTGTCGGAGGGTCAGTACTGAGGGAGTGCCACACTGTCGTAGGGTCAGTACTGAGGGAGTGCCGCACTGTCGGAGGGTCAGTACTGAGGGAGTGCCGCACAGTTGTAGGGTCAGTACTGAGGGAGTGCCGCACTGTCGTAGGGTCAGTACTGAGGGAGCGCCGCACTGTCGGAGGGTCTGTGCTAAGGAAGCGCTGCACTGTCGGAGGGTCAGTACTGAGGGTGTGCCGCACTGTCGGAGGGTCAGTACTGAGGGAGTGCCGCACTGTCGGAAGGTCAGTATTGAGGGAGTGCTGCACTGTTGGAGCATCAGCGCTAAGGGAGTGCAGGGCAGTCAGAGGGTTAGTGCTGAGGGAGCGCCGCACTGTCGGCAGGTCAACGCTGAGGGAGTGCCGCACTGTCGGAGGGTCAGGGCTGAGGGAGCGCCACACTGTCGGAGGGCCAATGCTGAGGGAGTGCTGCACTGTCGGAGGGTCAACACTGAGGGAGCACTGCAGTGTCAGAAGGTCAGCGCTTAAGGAGCGTGGAATTTTCAGAGGATCAGTGTTGAGGGAGCACTGCACAGTTAGTGGGTTAGCGCCACAATGTCAGAGGTGTTGTTGTTCAAATGTGACGTTTAACTAAGGTCTTCTACATCTGCCTTCCCCAATAGTTGCTATGATCTCCCAAGTAAGTGCAGGCGGCATTTTCCCATTCCTTTTGTCCCCAGGCATTCTTCAAGTAGCATCACAAGGTGTGGTTATTTGGTCACTGTCTCAATGCTATTTACAGGATTCTGCTATGCTCCTCTTGAATGCCATGTTAACCCTGAACTAGAACCTTTCCTGGGTCTCAAAGATCGTGTGTCATTGCTTGTGGACCCAAAGCTTTGGGCATTGAGGGGAAGTGATGGCCTAGTGGTATTATCACCGGACTGATAACTCCTGGGTAATTCTGGGGGCCTGGGTTCGGATCCCACCACGGCATTCCGTAAATATCTGGCATTGAGAGTCAAAGGGTGACCGTGAATCGATTGTCAGGGAAACCCAACTAGTTGACTAATGTCCTTCAGGGAAGGAAACTGCCATTCTTACCTGGTCAGGCCTACACGTGACTCCCCACCTACAGCAATGTGGTTGACTCTTAACTGCCCTCTGGGCAATTAATGCTGACCTAGCCAGCGGCGCCCTCATCCTGTGAATGAATTTTAAAAAAAGAAAAATCCATGCAGTGTAGGAATTGTTACTTTTTGCCACGTTGGAAGGGAGGGTAAGGCAACAGGCCGGTGTGTTTCACTTTGGAAGTCAGCCCCACGCAGCCAGGCATTGCTTGAGGGACAGCAGAGCTGGGCTAGGGTTAACCCTGGGGTCAGGAATGAGATGAAAGAAATGTGGTGGGCAGGAGAGCTCTGTAACCTGTTTTGCTGACGTATTGTAGGAAGCGCTTCCTGAAACCGCACCTGTCAACAGGACCCAACAAGATCATTCTCAGGCTGGATGATTTGGTGTTCATTAATGCACAGCTCAGCCGTAAGGTACGTAGGTCTTGTTGACTTTGTCTTGTTGTCAAGCTCCAGCAAGATGCGAAAGGCAAAGAATAGGCAATGCTGAAGATCTGAAACACAAACAGAACCTGTTGAAGAAACTCAGCATTAACTCTGTTTTCTCCCTCCGCAGGCGCTAGCAGACTTGCTGGGTTTCTCCAACATCATCGTCTGTTTTTCTTTCAGTCACAACACTGCTGCCTTGTTTTATGTCAGTAGGGTTAGCTCAGTAAGAAACTGGTTTCCGAGGCCATCAGCACGAGTTTGATTCCCACACTGGCTGAGGTTACAATGAAGAGCTCTGCTTTGATGCCCCACAGTGTGGGGGCAGACCATTCGGCCCATCGAATCCACACCGACCCACTGAAGATCATCCTACCCAGACCTACCCCATCCCTGTAACCAAGTGTTTACCGTGACTAATCTACCTAGTGTGCACATCCCTGGACACCATGGGACAATTTAGCACGGCCAATCCACCCCAACCTGCACACCCCTGGGCACTATGGGGCAATTTAGCACGGCCAATCCACCCCAACCTGCACACCCCTGGGCACTATGGGGCAATTTAGCACGGCCAATCCACCCTAACCTGTACATCCCTGGGCACTATGGGGCAATTTAGCACGGCCAATCCACCCCAACCTGCACACCCCTGGGCACTATGGGGCAATTTAGCACGGCCAATCCACCCCAACCTGCACACCCCTGGGCACTATGGGGCAATTTAGCACGGCCAATCCACCCTAACCTGCACATCCCTGGGCACTATGGGGCAATTTAGCACGGCCAATCCACCCTAACCTGTACATCCCTGGGCACTATGGGGCAATTTAGCACGGCCAATCCACCCCAACCTGCACACCCCTGGGCACTATGGGGCAATTTAGCACGGCCAATCCACCCCAACCTGCACATCCCTGGGCACTATGGGACAATTTAGCACGGCCAATCCACCCCAACCTGCACATCCCTGGGCACTATGGGGCAATTTAGCACGGCCAATCCACCCTAACCTGCACATCTTTAGACTGTGAGGGGAAACCTGAGCACCCAGAGAAAACCCACGCAGACACGGGGAGAATTAGATTAGATTACATTACAGTGTGGAAACAGGCCCTTTGGCCCAACAAGTCCACACTGACCCGCCGAAGCGCAACCCACCCATACCCCTACATTTGCCCCTTACCTAACACTACGGGTAATTTAGCACGGCCAATTCACCTGACCCTGCACATCTTTGGACTGTGGGAGGAAACCGGAGCACCCGGAGGAAACCCACGCAGACACGGGGAGGACGAGCAAACTCCACACAGTCAGTCGCCCGGGGGTGGAATCGAACCTGGGTCCCTAGTGCTATGAGGTGCCAGTGCTAACACTGAACCTGTCCCCTCCTTTTAAACTTCTCCCCTCGCCTGGTGTGTGGTGACTGAAGTAACTCCAAAGAGGCTCGTATTCTGTCACCAAGTCATCCTTTATTTGCACGTGCGGAGTACTTGACAATGGTCTGGCTTTCTCGGAGCCAGTACTGAGTGAACAGAACCTCCAACGTTCCTGTTTGTTTCCTCTTTTTTCTTTTTTTTCCATAATTCAGCCAGGTCAGGATTCATGTTTCTTCCAAAAACAAACAGAATCCATCAGTAGCAGTACAACACTGGATGTGGGCAGCCAGTTCAGAGTCAGTCCCCTCCCTGACACAAAATGGAGAGTCCGGGACTCTTATCCAGCTCCCTCAGAGCTAGCTCTCAGAGTGAACAGGAGGTCTGGCACTTCTGTTTATTTATTTTTATTTTTTTTAAATTCCTTTTGTTTCTTTCTGTTCTTTTCCTCTCCTCCCCCCCCCCCCCCCCCACACTACCGCCTATCAGCGGTGGTGCTTATTTTTTCCCTCGCCCCCCCAAGTTATGTGTGCGCAGGTGTAGGACTCAGTGAGGAACAAGCGTGTATATCTTCAATTATGTTCTACCACCAGGAAGAAAGGACACACCCGAGTGACCAGTGACAAGCAGCGCCCTCCTTGACAAAAGGCAATGCTGCCTGATCAAATAGTGAAGAGGAAGGCAGGGATTAAATAGAACATAGAACAATACAGCATAGACCAGGCCCTTCGGCCCTTGATGTTGTGCCAACCTGTGAATTAATCTAAGCCCATCCCCCTACACTATCCCATCATCATCCATATGCTCAGCCAAGGATTGTTTAAATTTCCCGAATATAGCTGCGTTAACTAAAATCATTAACTGTGTTAATCAAAATAGAATTGGAGGGGGGAATAAATCACTTCACTCCCTGTGGTGCCCACCTCTCTCTGAACAGCTGAAGGGTGTTGGTGGACACCGCGTGCTCCTTCTCCAGAGACACCCGGGCCCTAACGTAACCACGGACGTGGGGCAAGCAATTGGCCCCAACGCTCCCCTCCATGGCCTGCTGCCTGGACTTGTCTATGGCCAGTTTAGCCAGCCACTCCTGTTTGTATCTGTCAGCCAGGGCTCCCTAGTTGGGACTGCTAACCTGGCCCAATCAGGGATCTCCATGTTCTGTGAGGTCCCCCTGGCTGACCTCATTCCAATCGCTGCAGTGACCCTAAGGTTTAACCACTACCCTCTTGAATGAGAGAGAAACCCTTTGGTCTGGTCGGACCGTGGCGACTTGCAGATTGCGGCAATGAAGTGCAAGCCCAGAGCTACTCTGAGAGATCCTTACGTCTTTCTGCTGATGTCTGCTTTCAGAGATTGAACGGCGAGAATGAAACATCTGTTTTAGGGAGAAGTGTCTTGGACTTGAAAACACCCAAACATTCAACATCGGGGAAAAGTTTTGCGGCAGCCACTCCCGAAACCAGCAACATTGCCATATATGAGGTAACGTGCCCATTCTCTTTCAGATGTGCAGCAGGCCGTGATGACAAGATGTATATGATAATTTGCAGTCACCTGACAGCAGTTAGGGGTTATTTTACCAGGTTAATCCAGAGGTTTGGACCTGCGACCAGGGAACTGGGGTTAAAACCCCACCATGGCTTGGTGGACTTTAGATTAAATTGGTCGATAAATCTGAATTAACGCGAGTCTAATTAATAATGATCCTAAGAGATAGGACATATTGAATTGAATTGATTGTTACATGTACTGAGGCACAGTGAAAAGCTTTGACTTGCGAGCAATTACAGGCAGATCACAGAGTTAAGTAGCATAGATAGTAAATAATAGGTAAACAGTGGCAAAAACAAAACACAGGTACAGGAGAATGTTAAGAGTTTGAGAGTCCATTCAGTATTCTAACAACAATAGGGTAGAAACTGTTTTGAAACTGTCTGGTGCATGTGTTCAGGCTTCTGAACATAGAACAGTACAGCACAGGAACAGGCCCTTCGGCCCGCCATGTTGTGCTGAACGTGACACCAAATTAAACTAATCCCTTCTCCCTGGCCTCGGTCCACATCCCTCCATTCTTGCGTGGTCATGCACTTATCTAAAAGCCTTTTGAACTGCCTTATTGTATCTGCCTCCATCACCATCCCAGCAGCAAGTTCTACACTTCTACCACACTCTCTCTCTGTTAAAAAAAAAACTTGCCCTGGCACCTTAAATGCTCGTCCCCTATTGTTAAGCACTTCAACTCTGGGAAAAACGATTAGATTTCTATTTATTCATTTTGCTGGTGGGCACCAGCGTCTATTGTCCATCCTTAATTACCCGCGTAGTGTAGGGGTCCCAGACAGCACCGTTGGGGAGGGAGTTCCAGGATTTTGAGCCAGCAACGCTGAAAGAAAGATGTGACCAGGGAGGACTTCTGCTGTTCCTCCTGGTCTGATCTGTGTGTGATTCAAAGGCACCGATCCTTAAGTGCCTTTGAAATGTTGTGGCATGCCACTGAGTTGTACCAAAGCACACCAAACTCGGTATGTGCCTGTACTATGCGGTCTATAAGCAGGTTGCCAGTCATCACAGTTCTGAAGTGGGTTAGTTACTGGGCAAGAAATACTCCCATCTCACAAGTGGATGAAATGAAAAACAAAATGTTTAGCTGAATTGAATTGAATTTATTGTACCGAAGCACAGTGAAAAACTTTGTCATGCGAGCAGTGTAGGCAGGTTACAGAGTTAAGTCGCATAGATAAGTAAATAGTAGGTAAACAGTGGCAAAAACAAAAACACAGGTACAGGCGAATGTTAAGAGTTTGTGAATCCATTCAGTATTCTAACAACAGTAGGGTAGAAACTGTTTCGAAACTGGCTGGTGCATGTGTTCAGGCTTCTGTACCTTCTCCCCAAAGGTAGAGGTTGTAGAAAAACATTGCCAGGGTGGGATGGATCTTTGAACTCCCCTGTGTTATAGTAGTGACTACCTCTCAAGAAACAGATTTTGTTGATTGCGAAGTGTTTTTGCAAGGTGTGAAGATGCCACAAAAGGTGCTACGGAAATGCAAATCCTATAATTCCTGTGCCAGTCTTTATAGTCTGGCTGAGCTGGGAAGGACTTAAGTAAGAAAGGTCTATTTGCTGGAGAGGAGACGCAAGGAGCATTCACTGGATTGATCCCTGAGTTGAAATGGTTGGCGTAGAGGGAAAGATTGAGGCGAATGAGCCTACAATCTCTGGAACTAAGAAGAATGAGGAATTATCTCACTGAAACATTGCAAATTCTTCAAGCTCTCTTTAGATACTGAGGGTATGTTTTCCCCCATCTGGAATTAAGGGGCTAAGGTATTAGAATAAAGGGTCAGTCATTGAGGACTGGGCACAGGAGAAATTACTTCACACAGATGATTGGTATTCTCAGTCTTTTGAAAGCTAATCACAATCAACTATTGAGTGTACTCCAGACTATAAGAAACATGGAACAATAGGTGGATTTGAGATGGAAAATCATCCATGATCACATTAAATGGTGGATCAAATTTGAGGGGCTGAATGGCCTACTATCTCTTATGTTCTTACATTTCTTGTACGGCTGGAATAAAAGCAGGTTTTTTTTAACCTTCGGTTTTACTCATTGTGTGAAAGGTAATGGCACCTCTGATCTTTAGTAATAAATGCTGTGCTATATCTCAGTGCCTTAGAACAATAACTGACTCTGTCTCAGCTGTGGCATCAGAGTTACTAGTGCTTTCACATTTTGCCAGAGTCTGCAACTTCTGCTCCTGGGAAATAAGTGATCCTGTTCCTTGGTTCCAACAGAATGCAAAGAGACATTAGAACAAAGAACAATACAACATAGGAACAAGCTCTCCGAGCCAGTGCCAACACATTTTGCCCTTCCACACCAAAACTGTCTTCACTTACAGGATCCATACCCCTCTACTCCCTTCCTACTCCTGTATTTGACCAGGTGCTACTGAAATGCTGCTACCGTGTCTGCTTCTACCACCTCCTCTGGCAGCACATTCCCAGGCACTCCCCACCCTTTGTGTGAAAAACATGCCTCGCACATCCCTGTTGAACTCCCCATGCGCACCCCCACCTCCCCTCACACACCTTGAACCTGTGTCCCCTAGTAACTGACCCCTCCACCCTGGGAAAAAGTCTCATATTTTATCCACACCATTCACAAGCTGATAAACTTCTATCTGGTCGCCCCTCCACCTCCTGCGTTCCAGTGAAAACAAACCCAGTCTATCCAACTTTACTTCACAGCTAGAATCCCCCATACCAGGCATCATCCAGGTAAACCTTTTCCGTAGCCTCTCCACATCCTTCTAATAACATGGTGGCCAGAACTGTATGCAATATATACATCTTAAATAAATCATTGATTTATTTATTTTCTGCTTGATCACATTCTGAACTGTCTTTAACACCCTTTTGTAATCAAAGAGTCAAACAGCACATAAACAGACCCTTCGGCCCAACCAGCCCATGCCGAACATAATCCCAAACTAAACTGGTCCCACCTGCCTGCTCCTCCCTCCAAACGTTTCCTATTCACGGACTTATCCAAATATCTTTGAAACGTTGCAGTTGTACCTACATTTACTACTCAAGAAGGTCGTTCCACGTGCAAACCACCGCCTATGTTAAAAAATAATTTGACTCTCAGCTCCTTTTTAAATCTCTCTCCTCTCACCAACTTAAAAATGTGCCCCCTACTGTTGAAATCCCCCAACCTAGAGAAATTAACTCCACCCGTACCCCTCATTGTTTTATAAACTTCTATCAGGTCGCCTCCCAACCTCCTATGCTCCGATAAAAGAAGTCCCAGCCTATCCAGCCTTTCTTTATAACTCAAACCTTCCACGTTATATAAGTAAGCGTTTTGCGTGAAGTCTGGCACATTTTGAATCCTGCATGCCATCCAGTACCAAATCTGTTGCAAAATGGAACTATCCTAGTCATTTCCAAAAACACACTAAGTTATAACTGGGGTGGCACAGGGGCTCAGTGGTTAGCACTGCTGCCTCATAGCGCCAGGGACCCGAGTTCGATTCCCCTCTCAAGCGACTGTGTGGAGGTTGCACATTCTCCCCGTGTCTGTGTGGGTTTCCTCCGGTTTCCTCCCACAGTCCAAAGATGTGCAGGTTAGAGTGAATTGGTCATGCTAAATTGCCAGTAGCATTAGGTGCATTAGTCAGGGGTAAATATAGGGTAGGGGAATGGGTCTGGGTGTGAAACTCTGTGGAGGGTTGGTATGGACTTGTTGGGCCAAATGGCCTGTTTCCATACTGTAGGAAACCTAATCTAATTTAAATTTGTAGGAATAATGTATTTATGTATTCAAATTGCAAATGAAGGGACTCTTGAGTGGGGTCAAGTAGTAGGGAGGGAAGGACACTGAACTGGTTCATTGCAATACGTTTCTGTCTTACTGGGTGACTACCGCGCACTTTTTGGGGGATAGATACATTTGGAGGGCTGATCATGGATAGAATGACATCAGCAAAACGGAATTGGATAGATATTTGCAGAGAAAATATTTGCAAAGCTGTAGTGAGTGAGACTAATTTATGAGTTAGTTATTTCATAAATTGTAAGAGGGCTTTCAAAGATTTGGTACATGCACAACGGGACAGTCCTTTTTTTTATCCTAATGCTTGATATATTCTGCAATCTTAATGGAACAGGGAGACTGGGTATGGCTGAAGAAGATCAGGAATGGAAAATTTACCGAGGTCAAACCTTTGACCAAAACTCTGTTCTCTAAGGTGAGCTATTCTTCTTTAATTCCTAAACTAAAGTAAATGTGCTTCAGAACCAGAAGGGGAAAAATCCCCATTTCTGACTTGTCCAAAGTGAGATAATGTAGTACTGCCAAGTCTGTCAACTGTATCCTTTGTCTGCAAGACCAGCGATGTGTTGGTACTTCTATTTTCAATTCCTCCGCCTCTTCTTCCATCTCCAATGCCTCAGTGATTCTGTCCCTCCATCTACAATCTCCCAGTAGCCTCTTCCCTTCCACCTTCAATCCCTCAGTCTCTCTCCCTCCATCTTTAGCCCTTCATTCCATCTTCAATCCCTCATTTGCACTCACTCCATCTTCAGTTAGTCTGCTTGTCCCTTTATTGCATCAGTCCCTCCACCTCCATCTTCGATATTTTTAGTTGCTGCTGTCTTCTACAGAGGGAATGCAGGGAGAAATCCTTCCCAACCATGAAAGAATCAAAAAGGGTGCTAATTTGACGTTTTTAAGCAAAAGAATCCATAGCAAAATGAGACAAAGCCTTTTCACCCAGTGAATGGTTAGGGTCTGGAATGTACTGCCTGAGATTGTGGTGTAGGCAGGTTCAGTGGAGGTATTGAGGATGGAACCAGACAGTTACCCAAGAAGGAAGAATGTATCGGAATACTGGGAGAAGGTGGACGATGACACAAAATGAGTCGCTCATTCAGAGAGCTGATGTAGACACGATGGGCTACATGGCCTCATTCTGCACTGTCACAAGTCAGTGATTGATTGGTCCTTTCCATCATCATCCCATTGATTCCTTCATCTTTAACCCTGCAGTGTGTGAGTCCCTCCACTTTCACTAAGTAGGGATGACGGATTGAGCCCAGAGCCTTGGTAGCCTGTGCAGGGCAGGGTGATGTCGGATTGGTTTTTTTTAACCATGTGAGGGGTACTATCTGAGGGTTTCTAATATTTCTGAATTTTCAGTGGAAGGATCTTCTGTTTTTAAAATATATATTTGGATTTCCCCCCCCCGCATTGCACGTGTTCCTCCTAATTTCATGTGTTATTGTATCATTTAATTGTCATTATTCAGTAAAGCCTCCTTTACAAAATTGTATCTAGTTGATTTGTTTGCGACATTTCGTGTTCCTTTCATAGCTCCCTTATTTTTCAACCTTAAAAGAATCCTTAATTCAATGTTTATCAGTAAAGATGTTTCATTTGTCTGCCTTTTTAACTGTTGCTTCATCCTGGTTTCTAATGGTATTCATGTGTCACTACCTTTGCCATTCTCATCAATTGGATATAGAGTCATGCAGCACAGAAACAGACCCTTCAGTCCAACTTGTCCATGCCGACCAGATATCCCAAATTAATCTAGTCCCATTTGCCAGTACTTGGCTAATATCCCTCTAAACCCTTCCTATTTGTATACTCATCCTTTTAAATGTTGTCATTGTACCAGCCTCTACCACTTCCTCTGGCAACTCATTCCATACACGCACCACCCTCTCTGTGAAAAAGATGTCCCCTCAGTTCCCTTTTAAATCTTGCCCCTCTCACCTTAAACCTATGACCTCTAGTTTTGGACTCCCCTACCCTGGGGGAAAAAGACCTTGGCTAATCACCCTTTCCATGCCCTTCATGATTTTACAAACCTCTATAAGGTCACCCCTCAGCCTCCGACGTTCCAGGGAAAACAGCCCCAGCCTGTTCAGCCTCTCCCTGTAGCTCAAACCCTCCAACCCTGGCAACATCCTTGTAAATCTTTTCTGAACCCTTTGATGTTTCACAACATCCTCCCTATAGCAGGGAGGCCAGAATTGCACGCAGTGTTCCAGAAGTGGCCTAACCAATGTACAGCCTCAACATGACCTCCTATACTGAGGTGTGACAGTCAAACAATAATTGAGAATTTAGTGAACTGAAATTGCTGTGAAATACAGTAAATGTTCCATTTTAATTCTGCATTTATATGCTGAAATTTTCAAAATTGTGTAATTATTTTATTACTTTAGTGGTTGCAGTATTTTATGAATTATGGCAACGTGTTTAATTTGTTTTATCATCACAATTTGGCACTTGATTTTTCAATGATGCTGAGCAACTGGCTGCCAAGGACTGAATGGCCGATTTCAGTAAATCCTTTTGTAACAAAGCGATCTTTCCAGATCCAGGAATTGAGACATGAGAATGTGAATCCATTCTTGGGGCTCTTTCATGACTGTGATATCCTCGCAATCGTCACTGAGCATTGCTCCAGGGGGAGTCTGGAGGACCTCATCGCGAATAAAGACATGAAACTCGACTGGATGTTCAAATCCTCCCTCCTTCTCGACCTGATTATGGTAAATAGACTTTAGAAGACCCGCAAAGTCTCTCTTTTGGATGGCCTATAAAGTTAGCGTTGTGTTCAAATTCATGACGGCTCTGGACAGAATAGAAAGAGAGAGAAAAATAGTTCCAAAGGGTTGGGGACCAGGAGATACGACTTAAGATGGATGACCGAAGAATCGAAGGCAATTGGAGGATAAGAGGAGTTCAGATCCAAAGGTCACCGTTTAAGGATACAATATAGGCTGTTTAAGATTGAGGTGAACAGAAGTTGAGGGAGCGGTGAGCCTGCCATAGAAAGCGGTTGTGACCAAAATACTGAATATTTTCGGGAAGGACTTGGGTATAGTTCTTAGTGCTAAAGAGGTCAAAGGGTACAGGGAGAAAGCAGGAACAGAGGGCAGAGTTCACTAATTAGTCGTGATCATGTTGAATGGTGGAGCAGGCTCAAATGGCTGTCTTAAATCTGTCACCCCTCAATTTGTAGTTATGCCTCCTCATACAAACTAACATCATCACCCTAGGAAAAAGACTTTCACTGTCTACCCTGTCTAATCCTCTGATCATCTTGTACGTCTCTATCAAATCCCCCGTTAGCCTTCTTCTTTCCAATGAGAACAGACCCAAGTCTCTCAGCCTTTCCTCATAAGACCTTCCCTCCAGACCAGGCAATATCCTGGTAAATCTCCTCTGCATCTTTTCCAATGCTTCCACATCCTTCCTGTAATGGGGCGACCAGAATTGTACACAGTATTCCAAGTGTAGCTGCACTAGCATTTTGTATTGTTGCAGCATGACATTACGGCCCCGGAACTCAATCCCTCTACCAATAAAACCTAACACACCGTATGCCTTCTTAACAGCACGATCAACCTGGGTGGCAATTTTCAGGGATCTATGTACATGGACTCCAAGATCCCTCTGTACATCCACACTACCAAGAATCTTTTCATTGACCCAGTACTCTGCCATCCTGTTATTCTTCCCAAAGCGAATCACCTCACATTTAGTTGCATTGAACGCCATTTGCCACCTCTCAGCCCAATTCTGCATTTTATCCAAGTCCCCCAGACTACTCCTATTTTCTATAGTTCTGTGATTTTGTACAGGAGGGGGTTAGGAGTGTGCTGTCCACAAGTGTGGTAGAGGCAGATTGGAAAGCTTTTCAAGGTTTTCAAGATTGGAAAATTTCTTGAAGGGGGAAAGCTTTGCATGGCTTAAGGGATAGAGGATGTAAGTGAGGAATAAAATTCTAAAGGGTCTCACAGTTATAAATATAACAGAGCTACCTCTGTTGATAAGACCGAATTGTTCCAAATAAGGATTGAATGATCTGGCAGGATGTAAACTTACCTCATTCAACCCTGAAGGTTGTAAATTCTTGTCATCTCTTTCCATGAAACGGAGATGAGCTTTTCTTCTTCATGTGAGATGGTTGGCTGGCAAAATTTTATTGCCCGTCCCTAGCTGCCCCTTGAGAAGGTGGTGGTGAGCTGCCTTTTTGAACTGCAGCAGTCCGTGTGCTGTAGGTAGATCCACAATGTCCCTTAGGGAAGGAATTCAGGATTTTGACCCAGCCACACTGAAGGAACGGCCAATATATTTCCAAGTCAGGATGGTGAGGGGCTCGGAGGGCAACTTGCAAGGGGTGGTGTTCCCATGTATCTACTGCCCTTGTCCTTCTAGATGGATGTGGTCATGGATTTGGAAGTTGCTGTCTGAGGATCTTTGGTGAGTTTCTGCAGTGCATCTTGTAGATGGTGCACAACTGCTGCTCCTAAGCGTCGGTGCTGGATGGAGTGGACATTTTTTTTAGATTAGATTAGATTACTTACAGTGTGGAAACAGGCCCTTCAGCCCAACAAGTCCGCACCG
This sequence comes from Chiloscyllium punctatum, assembly GCF_047496795.1. Classification (NCBI taxonomy): domain Eukaryota; kingdom Metazoa; phylum Chordata; class Chondrichthyes; order Orectolobiformes; family Hemiscylliidae; genus Chiloscyllium; species Chiloscyllium punctatum. The sequence goes on along the minus strand of NC_092759.1, from coordinate 16,720,616 downwards.
ACTCGCCGAAGCGCAACCCACCCATACCCCTACATTTACCCCTTACCTAATACTACAGGCAATTTAGCAAGGTTGAGGATGTGGTACCAATCAAGCGGGGGCTGCTTTGTCCTGGATGGTGTTAAGCTTCTTGAGTGTTGTTGGAGCTGCCCCAATCCAGGGCAAGTGGGGAGTATTCCCTCACACTCCTGACTTGTGCCTTGTCTATGTTAGACAGGCTTTGGAGAGTCACGAGGCGTGTTACACACTACAGGATTCTTAGTCTCTGACATGTTTTTATAGCCATTGTGTTTATGTGATGAGTCCAGTTGACTTTCTGGTCAGTGGTAACTTCCAGGATGTGGATAGTGGAGAATTCAGTGATGGCAGCATTATTGAACGTCAAGGTGCAGTGGTTAGATTGCTTCTTGTTAGAGGTGGTCATTGCCTGGCATTTTGTGTGGTGGGACTGTAACTTGCCGTTTGTCAGCCCACGTCTGGATATTGTCCCGATCTTGTTGCATTTGGACACGGACTGCTTCAGTATCTGAGGAGTGTCGAATGGTGCTGAATGTTCTGCAATCATTGGCGCACATCTCCACTTCTGACCTTATGACAGAGGGAAGGTTATTGACGAAACAGCTGAAGATGGTTGGGCCTCAGACATTACCCTGAGGAACTCCTGTAGAGATGACTGACCTCCAACAACCATGACCACCCTCCTATGTAGAGGAAGCCTGACCGGCTGTGCTTTTCCAGCACTACACTTTTTGAGTCCCACCTTCCCGTGTGCCAGATATGACTCTAACCACTGGAAGGTTTGCCACCTGATACCCATTGATTCCAGTTTTGCCAGGGCATCTTGATGCCATATTCAGTTGAATGCAGCCTTGATGTCAAGGGCTGTCACTCTCCCCTCCCCTCTGGAAGTCAGCTCTTTTGTCCATGTTTGGACCAAGGCTGGAATGAGGTCAGGAGCAGATTTGCAACAACAGTCAAAATCCTGTGGGGTTCACCTTTGTCATCTGCATTTCACAGGGTATGAAGTTTCTTCACCACCGACAACTGGTCCATGGGCGCTTGAAATCCAGGAACTGTGTGGTAGATGGAAGATTCGTCTTAAAGGTGACGGACTATGGTTATAATGAGTTACTGGAAGTTCAAAGTGTTACATGGATGGATCCGAAGCCAGAAGGTAATGATGCTCTGCAATGGCTAGCTTAGTGTTAGCCAAGAGCCACACTTGGGATTTTCCTCAAAAAGGCAGTTAAACTTACCAAGTTTACCAGGGTGGGGTTTAAGGAAATAACAACCTGACGTATGGGAGTGAGACTAGGCCATCGGTCTCTCCATCCTGCTCTATAGAATGTTACAGCGGAGTACAGGTCCTTGGACCCTCAATGTTGCACCAACCTGTGAAATTAATCTGATGCCCATCCAACCTACACTGTTACATTTTTATCCATATATATGTCCAATGCCCATTTAAATGCCCTTAACGTCAGCGATTCTACTACTGTTGCAGGCAGGCCATTCCTTGCCCCTACTACTCTCTGAGTGAAGAAACTACCCCTGATATCTGTTCTAAGTCTATCACCCCTCAATTTAAAGCTATGTCCCCTCATGTTAGCCTTCACCATCCGAGGAAAAAGGCTGTCACTGTCCACCCTATCTAACCTTCTGATTATCTTATATGTCTCGATTAAGTCACCTCTCAAACCTCTCTCCAATGAAAACAGCCTCAGTTCCCTCAGCCTTTCCTCATAAGACCTTCCTTCCATATCAGGCAATATCCCAGTAAATCTCTTCTGAAACCTTTCCAAAGTTTCTACATCCTCCCTATAATGCATTGACCAGAACTGTACGCAATACCCCAGGTGCGGCCTTACCAGTGTTTTGTACAGCTGAAGCATGACCTTGAAGCATGAAGCTCAATCCCTCTACCAATAAATGCCAACACATCATATGCCTTCTTAACAACCCTATCAACCTTGGTGGCAACTTTCAGGGATTTATGCACCAGGAGACCAAGATCTCTCTGTTCATCTACACTGCCAAGAATTTTACCATTAGCCCAATACTCTGCATCCCTGTTACTTCTTCCGAAGTGAACTACCTCACACTTTTCCATATTAAACTCCATTTGCCACTTCTCAGCCCAACTCTGTATCTTAGCTATGTCCCTCTGTAATCCTTCGTCACTATCCCCAACTGTGACTACCATAGTGTCATCCGCAAATTTACTCAACCATCCTTTTACGCCCACATCCAGGTAATTTATAAAAATGACAAACAGCAGTGACCCCAAAACAGATCCTTGAGGCACAGCACTGGTAACTGAGCTCCAGGATGAACATTTCCCATCAACCACCACCCTCTGTCGTCTTTTCAACTAGCCAGTTTCTGATCCAAACCATTAAATTACCTTCAATCCTGAAACTCTGTATTTTTTTTAAGATTACTTACAGTGTGGAAACAGGCCCTTCGGCCCAACAAGTCCACACCGACCTGCAACCCACCCATTCCCCTACATTTACCCCTTTTACCTAACACTACGGGCAATTTAGCATGGCCAATTCACCTGACCTGCACATCTTTGGACTGTGGGAGGAAACCGGAGCACCCGGAGGAAACCCACACAGACACAGGGAGAATGTGCAAACTCCACACAGTCAGTCGCCTGAGTTGGGAATTGAACCCGGGTCTCTGGCGCTGTGAGGCAGCAGTGCTAACCACTGTACCACCGTGCCGCCCAATAACCTACTGTGCAATTTTGTGCAATAGCCTACTGTGTGAACCTTATCAAACGCCTTACTGAAATCCATATACACCACATCAACTGCTTTACCCTCATCCACCTGTTTGGTCACCATCTTGAAGAACTCAATAAGGTTAGTGAGGCACGACCTATCCTTCACAAAACTGTGTTGACTATCCGTAATCAAATTATTCCTTTCCAGATGATTATAAATCCTGTCTCTCATAACCTTTCCCAACACCTTACCCACAACTGAAGTAAGGCTCACTGGCCTATAATTACCAGAGTTGTCCCAACTCCCCTCCTTGAACAAGGAAACAACATTTGCTATCTTCCAGTCTTCTGGCACTACTCCTGTTGACAATGACAACATGAAGATCAAAGCCAAAGACCCTGCAATCTCCTCCCTGCCTTCCCAGAGAATCTGAGGATAAATCCCTTGTGGCCCAGGGGACTTATCTATTTACAGATCTTCCAAAATTGCTAAAACCTCAATCTCATCTAGCCTTGTAGCCTGTGTCTCTGTATTCTCACTAACATTGCCCTTTTCCAATGTGAATACTGAGGAAAAGTATTCATTAAGCGCTTCCCCTATGTCCTCAGATTCCACACACAACTCTCCACTACTGTCTTTGATTTGCCCTAATCTGACTCTAGTCATTCTTTTATTCCTGATATACCGATAGAAGGCCTTAAGGTTTTCCTTGATCCGATCCACCAACAACTTCTCACGTCCCCTCCTGGCTCTTCTTAGCTCTCTCTTTAGGTCCTTCCTGGCTATCTTCTAACTCTCAAGCCCCCTAACTGAGCCTTCACTCTTCACCCACCTTATTCTGGATGCTGCTCGCATTGAAGTACGCACATTTCAAACCAATGTCCTAATTGCTGGTGTCCTCTCCTGACTTTGTAAACCTATCACTGACCTCACTACCCTCAACCTCCACTATCCAATAAAATCTGTTTATGTCTGTTACTCCATTTTCTTACCCCATTCCACCTTCCAACTCTTGACTCCATTGTTTGTTAAAGTTTGTGTAAAGTTATTTGCAGCTTTATTCAGTGACTCGGCCTGTAAGTCCCATTAGTGAAGAAGGTGTTTGGTACACTTTCCTTGGTCAGTGCATTGAGTACAGGAGTTGGGAGGTTGTGTTGCAGCTGTACAGGACATTGGTTAGGCCACTTTTGGAACACTGCATGCAATTCTGGTCTCCATGCTATAGGAAGGATGTTGTGAAACTTGAAAAGGTTCATAAAAGATTTACAAGAATGTTGCCAGGGTTGGAGGGTTTGATCTACAGGGAGAGGCTGGATAGGCTGGGGCTGTTTTCCCTGGAGTGTTGGAGGCTGAGGGGTGACTTTATAGAGGTTTATAAAATCATGAGGGGCATGGATAGGATGAATAGACAAGGTCTTTTCCCTGGGATGGGGGAGTCCAGAACTAAAGTGGCATAGGTTTAAGGGTTTAGATTCGAGTGGGGCTGGAAAAGCACAGCAGGTCAGGTAGCATCCGAGGAGCAGGAAAATCGACGTTTCGGACAAAAGCTCTTCAGCCATTCCTGATGAAAGGCTTTTGCCCGAAACTTCGATTTTCCTGCTCCTCGGATGCTACCTGACCTGCTGTGCTTTTCCAGCACCACTCGAATCTAAACTCTGGTTTCCAGCATCTGCAGTCCTCACTTTTGCCTTGGGCATAGGCTTAAGGTGAGAGGGGAAAGATTTAAAAGGGACCTAAGGGGCAACTTTTTCACACAGAGGGTGGTGCGTGTATGGAATGAGCCGCCAGAGGAAGTGGTGGAGGCTGGTACAATGATAACATTTAAAAGGCATCTGGATGGGTATATGAATAGGAAGGGTTTGGAGGGATATGGGGCAAACATTGGCAAATGGGACTAGATTGGGCTGGGATATCTGGTCAGCATGGACAAGCTGGACTGAAAGGTCTGTTTCCATGCTCTACGACTCGATGACATGTTTGGCATTTGGTTGTTGCTGTTCATCCTGGTCTACTTATACAAAGAGGCGACGCATTCAAACCTAACAGACCCGTATAGAAACGAGCACCAGGAGAGTTCTATGTTGCGTCTTAATTTCACGGAAAGGAGTTTCCCACTCGATTCATGTTTTTTTTCTCTCTCGTCACCAGACCGGTTTTGGACGGCCCCGGAGCTTCTCCGAGATCCGAGCCTCGAGAAGGCGGGGACTTTCTGCGGAGATGTCTACAGCTTCTCCATCATCATGCAGGAAGTGATCGTGCGAGGACCTCCATTCTCCATGCTGGACCTGAGTCCCAATGGTACCCCCACTGTCATGGTGTTGGCTGCTTAGACGTGTGCCCTTAACCTGGAGAAAGCTCATTAGCTGATGGTGTGCGCAATGAGGCGGCGCACAGATTAATGAGTGGGAAAGCAGTGCCGATTTGAGAGTGTGGGGAGAAGAGGAGGAGTGTGGAAGGGGTGGAGGGCACAGCGGGGAAGGTGCAGGAGGGGTGGAGAGGAGGAGTGGTGGGGAAGTAGTTGAGAGAGAGAGCAAGTCTTCAAAATGTAGCTGGAGGGACACTCGAGGGAAATAAAATTGCAGGGGTCTCCTGGATAGAGCAGGATGCGGGGAGGAGATTGAGTCTGCTCTGATTGCTCTCCAGAGAGACAGCATGGACTCCAATGGGCCACCCTCTGATGTGGTAATGTCTCTCGGACAGCAACAACAACATCATTCTCATGCCTGGGAAGGCGATGACCTAGTGGCCTTATCGCTGGACTGTTAATCCAGAGGATGTTCTGGGGACCTGGGTTCAAATCCCTCCATGGAAGATGGTGGAATTTGATAATATCTGGAATTAAGAATCCAATGATGACCGTGAATCGATTGTTGGGAAAACCCACCTAGTGACTCCAGACCAACAGCAAAGTGGTTGGCTCTTAACTGCCCTCTGGGCAATTAGGGATGGGTAATAAATGCTGGCCTGGCCAGCAATGCCCTCATCCCATGAACGAATAAAGAAAAACTCAACATCCGCAGGATCCCATCAAGCCGTTCAAACACCCCTTCATTGACTGTAATTGTGCAGTCTCCAATATCTGTCCATCCATGGGTTAGAACGTAGAACATAGAACATTCCAGCACAATACAGGCCCTTCGGCCCTTGATGTTGCACTGACCTGTTATACCAAACTGAAGCCCATCTAACCTACACTATTCCATGTACGTCCATATGCATGTCCAATGACAACTTAAATGTACTTAAAGTTGCTCAGTTCCTGAGTGAAGGTTTCCCCTCATATCAGTTCTATACTTGCTTCTTTCCAGGTTGCATCTGCACCTCCCCACCTCCCCGATTTGCACAGCATGATCCCACAAATAGCAACATGACGACAGCTGGAGTGTTTGTTTTCTCTTTGGCTTTGTTGGTTGAGGGATAAATATTGGCTCCAGGACGCTTGGGCGAACTGCAGTGTTCGTTTTCAAATTGGTGGCTAAGGGTTCTTTCCTGCCAACTTGAAAGGCTCCCCTGCCCAACACACACCCCCCCCAGTTTAGCATCTGATCCCAAAGATAGCATCTCTGGCAGCACAGCAATGGGAGCATGCGCCTGGATTTTGCATTCAGGACTCCTGGAGTGGGTATTATTCTTCTGCCCCAGACTGGAAGTGCCACCAACTGAGAATGGTTTATATGTTGGAAAGTTAGATCTCTACCTCCCACCTTAAAAGGTTTGCGGTCCACTCGGCCCACTCTGTGAACCTTCCCATGAGGAGAGCGGATTATGTTCACGTGACAACTTGGCCATCTTAAAACTCCTGATCCAGAGCAAGTTGCAAAGCTTCAGCCACGCGTCTCTTTTTCAACGATATTCAAGTTCCCTTCATATTTTGGCACTTGTGCCAAGTTCAAAGAGAAGGGATAGAGATTGGAACTAGGCCGATTGTCAATTGTCTGAAATGCTATCCAGATTCTGGATTAGTGCTGCTGGAAAAGCACAGCAGTTCAGGCAGCATCCGAGGAGCAGGAGAATCGACGTTTTGGGCAAAAGCCCTTCATCAGGAAATGGCATCCAGGCAGGTCATTGGTTGGGAGAAAGTGCAACTGCAGATCAGAGTCGAGAGTGTGGTGCTGGAAAAGCACAGCAGGTCAGGCAGCATCCGAGGAGCAGGAGAATCGAAGTTTCGGGCATATAAGCCCTTCGTCAGAAATGACTTATGGTCATCGATTGTCCGGGATGCTATGGACTGGTGACATCAACCTTGCTCAACTGAAACAGAAGTTGCTGGAAAAGCTCACCAGGTCAGGCAGCATCTGTGGAGAGAAATCGGAGAGTGATGTTTTGGATTGAGTGACCCTTCTTCAGAGGAAGGGTGACTGGAGCTGAAACATTAACTCCAACTTCTCTCGACAGATGCTGAGGCACCGGCTGAGCTTTGTTCTGTTTTTCTTCCTTTTTACACCAACCTTGCCGATGGCTGTGAAGGTCGGTGCAGAGGTGGCTGCTCACGTGCTGTTGCCTACAAAGCTGCTTCTGTTCCTTTTCAGATATTGTTAAGAAAGTACAGAAGCCTCCGCCCCTGTGCCGGCCCTCCGTCTCACCAGATCTTGCTCCCATGGAGTGTATCCAGATCATGAAGCAATGTTGGAGTGAGCAGCCTGAGAGACGACCCAACTTCGACCAGATCTTTGACCAGGTCAGCACCACCTCTCCCACCCAGGCACACTCTCGGACCTGTTAGAGGCTCCGAAATTGACTGTGTAAAAGTATACAAATTTTTTTGCACGCTTGTCTCCTGCAGTATGCATTGTTTGAAATTATGGCATTCTTGCATTGTGTCTTGATGATTTTGAAGTGAAAAGACGTGGCAATGGCCTCGTGGTATTGTCTCTGGGCTGTTAAACCAGGAAGTCAAGAGTGTGGTGCTGGAAAAGCACAGCAGGTCAGGCAGCATCTGAGGAGCTGGAGCATTGACGTTTCTGGCATAAACCCTGTTAATCCAAGAACCCTGGTTCTTGCTGACCAGATATCCTAAATTAATCTAGTCCCATTTGGCCCATTTCCCTCCAAACCCTTCCTATTCATATACCCATCCAGATGCCTCTTAAATGTTGCAATTGTACCAGCCTCCACCACATCCTCTGGCAGCTCATTCCACACACGTTCCACCCTCTGGGTGAAAAAGTTGCCCCTTAGGTCCATTTTATATCTTTCCCCTCTCATCCTAAACCTATGCCCCTCTAGTTCTGGATTCCCTGACTCCAGGAAAAAAAAACTTTGTCTATCCATACCCCTCATGATTTTATAAACCTCTATAAGATTACCCCCCCTCAGTCTCCGATGTTCCAGGAAAAACAGCCCCAGCCGATTCAGCCTCTCCCTGTAGCTCAAACCCTCCAGCCCTGGCAACATCCTTGTAAATCTTTTCTGAGCCATTTCAAGTTTCACAACACCATTCCTGGAATAGGGAGACCAGAATTGCATGCACAGCATTCAAAAAGTGGCCTAACCAATGTCCTGTAAAGCTGCAACATGATCTCCCAACTCCTGTACTCAATACTCTGACCAATAAAGGCAAATGTACCAAATTATGGAATTTGACTTCAGTAAAATGAAAATCTAGAAATAAGAATCTAATGATGACCATGTTGATTGACAGAAAAAGGTTCACTAATATCCTTTAGGCAAGGAACCAGCCATCTTTACCTGGTCTGGCCTACATGTAACTTCAGATCCACAGCAATGTGGTTGACTCTTTATGTGGTTAGCAATAAACGTTGGTCGAGACAGTGATCCCAACATCTAATTAATTAAAAATGCACACGTTTGCCTTTTCGGCAAGATTCAGGAGAGCTGATCTTCCATGTTGTTTGTTCCCTGTGCTGGTAGTTTAAAAATATTAACAAGGGCAAGAAGACCAACATTATTGACTCGATGCTGCGGATGCTGGAGCAATACTCCAGCAATCTGGAGGACCTGATCAAGGAGAGGACGGAGGAGCTGGAGATCGAGAAGCAGAAAACCGATCAACTCCTAACGCAGATGTTGCCATAGTGAGTGCCAAACGTACCCACAAACCCCACCTACCCCTTTAGTCTTCCTGTGAACAGAGGCATTGGGCTGAGGGAGAGGAGGCTGTGGGTGACATAGCTGGGTGGATATCCCATCTACCGTTCTCCCAGTGCAGTATTAAGGGAGTACTGCACTGTCTGAGACCCCAACTTTCAGACAGCACATCAAACCAAAGTCTAGCTTGTCAGGCGATTATAAAAATAATCCCACGGCCCCTCTTTGCAAAGAATCACAGGGACATCCTCCCGATATCCAACATCACTAAAAATCGATTATGTGGGCATTATTGCATGTGAGAACACGTGCAAATTGGCTGCCATGGTGCCTAAATGGCAATAGTGACTGCACTTCAATTACTTCATTGGCTGTTCTGGAGGATCTTGAGGCTCTCTCATTCTCTCTCTCCCAGCTTCCCTATGTTCCTTCACATTTCTCCCTCCAATACCCAGCTAGTTCCCCTCTCTAGCCTTCTAAATTCATCACTGTCAAATATACAGAGGAACCTTGATATTCCTGCACTCAATTATACAAATATTGGGTTATCTGGCAACATTGCTTGGCTAAACTATCCGGCATTCGATTATCTGGGATTTGATTAACCGAACGAAATACTCCCCGCCTGTGTCCTTCAGATAATCAAGGTCCCTCTGTGTATGTGGCTCACTTTTGAAACCTCCAATGGAATCTGCCTCCATCAGTCTCCCACAGGAACACATTCCAAATCCGAACAATTCTGAGTAAAGATGGTTCTCCTTGTCTCACTCCTAGCTCTCTTGCTGACGATCTTGAAGTTGTGACCCCCTAGTTGCTACTGGAGATAGAACATCCTTGTTTCCCCTGTCAAAATTGTTCATTACTTTGGACACCTTAGTAAGGTTACCATGACACCAAAGACAATAAGCCCAATTTCTCTAATCCTTCCTTGTATCTAAAACCCCTCATTTCTGGTATCATTCTCTCGCTCTCTAGGGCTTTAACATCCTTCCTTAAAAAAGTGCCCAGAACTAGGGTGGCACAGTGGCTTAGTGGTTAGCACGGCTGCCTCACAGCACCAGGGCCCCGGGTTCAATCCCACACTCGGATGACTGTCTGTGTGAAGTTTGCACATTTTTCCCTTGTCTGTGTGAGTTTCCTCCGCGTGCTCTGGTTTCCTCCCACAGGCCAAAGATGTGCAGGTTAGGCTGGATTGGCCATGCTAAATTGTCCCATAGTGCCCAGGGATGTGCAGGTTAGGGTGGATTGGCCATGCTAAATTGTCCCATAGTGCCCAGGGATGTGCAGGTTAGGGTGGATTGGCCGTGCTAAATTGTCCCATAGTGCCCAGGGATGTGCAGGCTAATTGGGTTAGCCATGGGAAATACAGGGATAGATTGGGCCTGGGTGGGATGCTCATCGGAGGGTCAGTGTGTACTCGATGGGCCGAATGGACAGTTTCCACACGGTAGGGATTGTATGAATTGAACACAATACTCCAAATGAGGAACGACCTATGATTTATACAGGTGTGGCATCATTTCCTTGCTTTTACACTCTCTGCGTCGATTTACAAACCCAATGATCCTCTAACACATCTTTCAACATGCCTGGCCACCAATTGCTTTTTAAAAAAAAATCCATCTGGTTCACTAACGCTCCTTAGGGACAGCAATCTGCCTCCCTTAGTCGGGTTTGACCTACATGTGACTCCAAACCCATAGCCAATCTGGTTGATTCTTAACTGCCCTCAGGATAGTGGCTTACCAGCACCTTCTCAAGGGTCAGTTAGGGAGGGGCATCAAATAATGGCCATCCCAGTGCTACCCACGCCCCTGCGTCAAGCGCTGTTCTCCCTGATAGTGTCAGTATGATTACCAGTCAGAGATTGCTGACTCACCGTTCCTTCCTTACTTGCCCAGCTCTGTCGCCCAGGCACTGAAGACGGGGGACCCGGTGGAGCCTGAACATTTCGAGCAGGTGACCATCTACTTCAGTGACATTGTTGGCTTCACCACCATCTCAGCCATGAGCGATCCCATCGAGGTGGTTGACCTTCTCAACGACCTTTACACTTTGTTCGACGCCATCATCGGATCCCACGATGTCTACAAGGTAGTTAGCTCGGAGTGAACAGCTAAGCTTGGTCAGGCTGTATTTGACAAATTCAGACGGTCACTCAGAGGCGATCTCGCTGTGTGTCAGAGGCTTACTCAGTCCTAATTATATACAAACTTTTGTACGCAAGTATAAAGCATACAGCAGGTCAGAGGCTAGGAATATTGAGGTGAGTAATTTCCCTCCTGACTCCCCAAAGCCTGTCCCACCATCAACAAGGCACAAGTCAGGAGTGTGAGGGAATACTCCCCACTTGCCCCTGGATGGGGGCAGCCCTAGTAACACTCAAGAAACTTGACACCATCCAGGACAAAGCAGCACCTGCTTGATTGACACCACACACACACTCCTCCACCGTAGCAGCAGTGTGTACCATCTACAGGATGTAATTCACCAAAGATCCTCAGACAGCACTTTCCAAACCCACAACCACTTCCATCTACAAGAACAGGGGCAGCACGGTGGCTCAGTGGTTAGCACTGCTGCCTCACAGCTCCAGGGTCCCAGTTCGATTCCAGCCTCAAGCAACTGTCTGTGTGGAGTTTGCACATTCTCCCCGTGTCTGCGTGGGTTTCCTCTGGGTGTTCTGGTTCCCTCTCACAGTCCAAAGAAGTGCAGGTCATGTAAATTGGTCATGCCAAATTGCCCACTGTGTTAGGTGCACTAGTCAGAGGGAAATGGATCTGGATGGGTTACTCTTCAGAGGGTCAGTGTGGGCTTGTTGGGCCAAAGAGTCTGTTTCCACACTGAAGGGGAATCTAATCTAATCAGATACACGGGAACACCACCACCTTCAAGTTCTCCTCTGAGCCACTTGTCATCCTGACTTGGAAAGTCGTTCCTTGACGTCAAATAAAACACTGTCACTGACTCAAAATCCAGGAATTCCCTCCTTGATGGCACTGGGTGGGTCAACCTTCAGCAGATGGACTGCAGCGGTTCAAGAAGGCAGCTCAGCCTACCACCTTCTCAAGGGGCAACTAGGGACGGGAAATAAATGCTGGGCCCAGCCAAAGATACCCACACCCCACAAAATGCATAAATCTTTTTTAAAAAACTCACTCTAGGCCCTTCATGTGAAACTTCTCCATCTCTTCAGCATTTCACCAACCCCCGCCCCCATCTTTCTGTTCTTTTCTGTCTTGCATGTTTAGAGTCATAGAGATGTACAGCATGGAAGCAGACCCTTTGGCCCAACCCATCCATGCCGACCAGATATCCCAACCCAATCTAGTCTCACCTGCCAGCACCCGGCCAATATCCCTCCAAACCCTTCCTATTCATATACCCATCCAGATGCGTTTTAAATGTTGCAATTGTATCAGCCTCCACCACTTCCTCTGGCAGCTCATTCCATACGCGTACCACCCTCTGTGTGAAAAAGTTGCCCCTTAGGTCTCTTTTATATCTTTCCCCTCTCACCCTAAACCTATGCCCTCTAGTTCTGGACTCCCCAACCCCAGGGAAAAGGCTTTGTCTATTTATCTTATCCATGCCCCTCATAATTTTGTAAACCTCTATAAGGTCACCCCTCAGCCTCCAATGCTCCAGGGAAAACAGCCCCAGCCTGTTCAGCTTCTCCCTGTAGATCAAACCCTCCAACCCTGACAATATCCTTGTAAATCTTTTCTGAACCTTTTCAAGTTTGACAACATCTTTCCAATAGGAAGGAGACCAGAATTGCACGCAACATTCCAACAGTGGCCTAACCAATGTCCTGTACAGCCGCAGCATGACCTCCCAACTCCTGTACTCAATACTCTGACCAATAAAGGAAAGCATACCAAACATGCCCTGAAATATATGGACAATGTTCACCTTGATAACAAAGCCTTAGGAGCCAATTCCATTCCCTCACTGCTGTCTGGGGAAAGAAGTGGTTTGTGTATCACTGACTCTTAAAACCCCCTTCTCCTTTCTATGTCCATTGAGACTCTTACTGGGACAGTAGCCCAGTGGTAAAGCCACTGGATTAATAACCCAGAGGCCTGGACTGATCATCTGCAGTCATAAGTTCAAATCCCAATACTTAAATTTGAAATTCATTTAATTAATGTATTTGGAAGAAAACACTGAAATAATGACCATGAAGCTTTGCATTGTCATCGGACTAATTCACTTATCCAAACCCACAATGATATGGCTGATTCCTACCTGCTCTCACTTATAACTCTAGCAAGCCACTGAGTTTGAGTCATAGAGGTCTCCAAACACTGAGAAAGGGCCCTTTGGCCCATCAAATCTGTGTTGGTTATAAACAACCACCTGACTACTCTGAATAAAAACTGAAAGAACTGCTGATGCTGTAAAACAGAAGTTGCTGGAAAAGCTCAGCAGGTCTGGCAGCATCTGTGAGAGAGTAATCAGTGAATGTTTCGGGTCCAGTGACCCTCCTCCAGTACCTAACTGTTCTAATCCCATTTCCCAGTCCTTGGCCCATATCCTTGACATCGCAAGTGCACATCTGAATGCTTATAAATCTTAAGAGGGCAATTAGAGATGAACAATAAACACACCGGGAACATTTTATTCAATTCTGTCAGCGAAAAGTCTGGCCACTTTCCAGATTAAGCCATGATTGATTTCAGTTTCCGTCGATGACTACCATCGTCAATGTTCCCACTACGTTGCGCTGGGAAGCTCCACGCACATCAGTTGCAATGGAGATTTGTACAGAAACAAAAGCCGAACTTGCCAGAAAAACTCAGCAGGTCTGGCAGCATCTGTGGAGGGGGAAAGCAGAGTTGGCTTTTTGGGTCCAGCAACCCTTCAGAACAGGATTTGTTCACTGTTCCTGGTGTGTCTCCGTGCCAACCATAGTCCCACCCAGCAGCACCTTCTTCTCATGTTGTATACACTGTCCTCTCGAAATGTGGTTTTCTTGTGTTGAGTCCTGACAAGCATATGGCAAATTGTTAAACTCACTATTCCTTTCCAGCATTACTATCGAGAGTCATAGAGCTGTACAGCATGGAAACAGACCCTTCGGTCCAGCTCGTCCATGCCAACCAGATATCTGAAATTAATCTAGTCCCATTTGCCAGCACTTGGCCCATATCCCTCCAAACCCTTCCTATTCATATACCCATCCAGATGTCTTTTAAATGCTGTAATTGTACCAGCCTCCACCACTCCCTCTGGCAGCTCATTCCATACATGCACCACCCTCTGAGTGAAAAAGTTGCCCCTTAGATCTCTTTTATATCTTTCCCCTCTCACCCTAAACCTATGTCCTCTATTTTTGGACTCCCCCATCCCAGGGAAAAAGACCTTGTCTATTTATCCTTTCCAGGCTCCTCATGATTTTATAAACGCTCATTCCATACACGCATCATCCGCTGTGTGAAAACGTTGCCCTCTCAGGTGCCTTTCCCCTCTCAGCTGAAATCTATTCCCTCTAGTTCTGGACTCCCCCCATCCCAGGGAAAAGACTTTGCCTATTTACCCTATCCATGCCCCTCGTGATTTTATAAACCTCTATAAGGTCACCCCTCAGCCTCTGACGTTCCAGGGAAAACAGCCCCAGCCTGTTCAGCCTCTCCCTGTAGCTCAAACCCTCCAAACCCGGCAACATCCTTGTAAATCTTTTCCGAACCCTTCCAAGTTCCACAACATCCTTGGTACAGCAGGGGTCCGTCAGCAATGTTTCTGAAAGAGCCATGACTGGCCGAGTGAGCGGCCTCCTTCTGTGCCGGGTCAGTCTTGCAGTCTGTGTTTTCAGGTTGAAACGATTGGAGACGCGTACATGGTAGCATCCGGACTTCCAGCTCGCAATGGCAACCGGCATGCGGCAGAAATTGCTAACATGTCCCTGGACATCCTCAGCAGCATCGGCACCTTCAAGATGAGGCACATGCCCGACGTTCCAGTGCGGATCCGGATCGGATTGCACTCAGGTACGTCCTGGCTGTCAACGTTTAGCCTTCCAAATAAGTCTTTTCTTCAAAGGAGGTGGCAGTACATTGTTTATGTCGTTGGTAATGTAGAGGCCCAGGCTAATACAGTAGGGACACGGGTTCGGATCCCCCCCACAGCATTGGGTGGGATTTAATTTCAGTTAACGGCACTGTGTGGGTCTACCTACAGCATGTGGATTGCAGCGGTTCAAGAAGGGAGCTCATCCCATCTTCTCAAGGACAACTAATGAATGCTGGCCCAACCAGTGATACAAGTGATGGCTAGCACGAGGGGACAGAGTTTTAAATTGAGGGGTGATAGATATTGGACAGGTGTCAGAGGTAGTTTCTTTACTCGGAGAGTAATAGGGGGTGTGGAACGCCTTATCTGCAACAGTAGTAGACTCGCCAACTTTAAGGGCATTTAAATGGTCATTGGATAAACATATGAATGATTAAATAGTGTAGGTTCGATGGGCTTCAGATTAGTTCCACAGGTTGGCGCAAACATCGAGGACTGAAGGGCCTGTACTGCACTGTCGCCTTCTATGTTCTACAAGTGAATAATAAAGAGAAAGGTCAGGGGTTGAAATCCCATCAGATTCCTGCAGGGAAGGAAATCAGATGTCTTTACCTGGTCTGGCCTGCATGTGACTCCAGAGGGGAAAAAAAAACTAACATTCTGGAGCGAGTCGAAAAGAGTGAATTAAAAACAAGAAACAGCTTGCATTTCTAAAATGACAAAAGCAGAAGTTGCTGGAGAAACTCAGCAGGATTGGTAGTGTCTGTGAACTAACTGAGAACACAGTTAGTGTTAACTCTTACACAACAGTAGGTTATAGTCCAACAGGTGTATTTAGAAGCACCAGCTTCCGGAGCGTCGCTCCTTCATCAGGTAGAAGAAGCAGCGCTCTGAAAGCTAGTGCTTCCAAATACACCTGTTGGACTATAACCTGGGGTTGTGTGATTTCTAACTTTGTCCACCCCAGTCCAACACCGGCACCTCTAAGTCAATGTTAACTCTGTTTCTCTCTCCACTGATGCCGCCAGACATGCTGAGTTTCTCCAACAATTTCTATTTCTGTTTAAGATTTCCAGCATCGGCAGTTCCTTGTTTTATTTTAGTGAGTTCCTTTAACATCTTTGGAATGTCCCAAAATGCATTACCGCTAGTGAAATACATTTTCCGAGGGGCAGTCACTTAGCAAGTTTTGAGAAGATTTGTAGCTCAGGTTGAGGTTCTGGATGTAGGTTTGCTCACTGAGCTGGAAGGTTCGTTTCCAGACGTTTCGTCACCCTGCTAGGTAACATCTTCAGTGGGCCTCCAGGCGAAGCACTGTACATGATTCCTACTTTCTGCATGTTTGGGTTTCTTTGGGTTGGTGATGTCATTTCCTGTTCTTTTTCTCAGGAGGGTGGTAGATGTCTAACATGTCGAGTTAGACCCCATCTACCATCCCCTGAGAAAAAGAACAGGAAATGACATTACCACAGGAAATGACATCACCAACCCAAACATATAAGTAGAAAGCAGGAATCATGTACAGTGCTTCGCCTGAGGCTGACTGAAGATGTTACCTAGCAGGGTGACGAAACGCCTGGAAATTAACCTTCCAGCTCAGCGAGCAAACCTACATCTAGGGGAGTCATTGTTGGAACATGGGAAGTATGGCCTCTAGCTAGCAGACAGCAAAACTCCCATGAATAGCAGTGCGGCAGTGACCAGAATTCTTTGGGATATCCGGTGGTCAAAGAAAGGCACTATAGAAATGGAAATCTTTAGTTTTAAAAAGTTACCCTGTTTGATAAGGTTTTTGGCAACCTACCCTTACAAGTCCACACGTAGTCGATGTTGAATCTTGCTCCGGTGATGCTTCGCCATGTGAAAAGCACTACGCAAATGCAAGGTGTTGTTGGAGCAGCTCTTGCGTTTGGTTGCCGGAGGGTGAGCATCCTGCTTCTCTCGCTGAACGACGGACAAACGAAAGAAAAGGACTTTCTGGTGGCGGCTCTCGGTTAAAAGAGGGAAGGAGTGGTGAGCATTAAGGGCACATCTTTAAGCTCTGTTTCTTTTCCCAAGGTCCGTGTGTAGCAGGGGTGGTAGGACTGACCATGCCAAGGTACTGCCTCTTCGGAGACACAGTCAACACTGCTTCACGGATGGAGTCCACCGGCTTGCGTGAGTATTGGGCTCGATGAAGGCGAGGTTTCTCATGGGCATAGAAGATTCTGTTTCCGTGCTGTACATCTCTATGACTCTATGACCGCCATTTTGAAGGAGAGTGTTGAGTGGGGAGTGGAAGGTGGTGGCGAAGAGGTGGGGTGGGTTCTCACCCAGGCATCTTGACTCGACCAGCATCACAGAAGATAAACAATTGATGTGGCCATT
This sequence comes from Chiloscyllium punctatum, assembly GCF_047496795.1. Lineage (NCBI taxonomy): Eukaryota > Metazoa > Chordata > Chondrichthyes > Orectolobiformes > Hemiscylliidae > Chiloscyllium > Chiloscyllium punctatum. Next base: position 16,703,454 of record NC_092759.1, on the reverse strand, counting down.
CCCACGAGCAGTATAATAAGATCTTGTTATGAATGAATCGGTTGCCATGGTTACCCTGTTACCTAGGCTGGTTCTGAAAATGAACTCACTATTTAATTTTAGTTGCTTTCTGTGTTGGGTTGTTGAGTGGCTATGGTTACAGGAGGAGTGCTACACCTGTCCAAAACAATACCTACCCACTGCCAATCACTAAAGCGACCACTGAGAATCTCACTGAGATAGGACTAATCCCTTACAGACACTTCCGAAAGGTGGAGGAGCGAGCCCTGTAGAGCACATCCGCAGAGCTCCATCTCATGCCCTGAATCAAATGGTCATGGCCATAAACTCCCTATGAGGCGTTTAGTTCATCTTATGAGGCTGTTCCTTAAGCATCACTGGGTCAGTATCCCGGAACTGCCTCCCCAGTAGCACCATGATCATTTAATCATTTCACAGAATTACTGTAATAACTTGCAAACTGTTCAAACCTTTTGATTAGATTCCAGTCTGTAACTCACTCCATGGTATCTGCTATTCTTTATATAAACCATCCTGAACCCCTCAATTAGATTCCAGTCTGTAACTCCCTCCCAGGGTATCTGTTATTCAGTATATAAACCACCCTGAACCCCTCGATTAGATTCCAGTCTGTAACTCCCTCCCGGGGTATCTGTTATTCTGTATATAAACCACCCTGAACCCCTCAATTAGATTCCATTCTGTAAGTCACTCCCGGGGTATCTGTTATTCTCTGTATAATCTGTCCAAGCACTTTCAGTAGATTCCAGGATGTAACTCAGTCTCTGGTGTTTTCTACGCTTGGAATAATTATGCATCTGTTTAGGTATAATCGAAATATCTCTGTTTTCAGCCTATCGAATCCACTTGAATGAAAGCACAGTCACCATTTTAATGAACCTCAACCTGGGCTACAAAGTCGAACTGCGAGGGAAGACAGAATTGAAGGTACTGGTACTGGAACTGGTGGTACTGGTACTGGAACTGGCGGAATCACTGGCGGTACTGGTACTGGAACTGGTGGTACTGGTACTGGAACTGGCGGAATCACTGGCGGTACTGGTACTGGAACTGGCGGAATCACTGGCGGTACTGGTACTGGAACTGGCGGTACTGGTACTGGAACTGGCGGAATCACTGGCGGTACTGGTACTGGAACTGGCGGAATCACTGGCGGTACTGGTACTGGAACTGGCGGTACTGGTACTGGAACTGGCGGAATCACTGGCGGCACTGGTACTGGAACTGGCGGTACTGGTACTGGTACTGGCACTGGCGGAATCACTGGTGGTACTGGTACTGGTACTGGAACTGGTGGTACTGGTACTGGAACTGGCGGTACTGGTACTGGAACTGGCGGAATCCAAGTTCAAGAGCTTTTCTAGACGGACGATTGAAGGTGGCAAGACAGGTTACTGAAATATATAGAATTGTGGGCCATATAAATATTGGGGCAGGGTCCAGAAGCCAGAGTGTCTTGCCCCTTATTAAATTACTGTGTTTAATTCTGGGTGTGACACTTTAAGAATGATGTGAACGCATTAGAGAGGGTTTGGCAGAGATATAGCAGAATGGTTCCAAGACTACTTTAATGTGGAAGGGCCGGAATTGTTTCTTTAGATCAGGAAAGGTGAAGATGAGATCTGATTGAAGTGGTCAAGGTCACACAGAAGGTTAATGTTGGGGAGGCGACTTGCAAGGACCGACGGCAGTATAACCTGGCGTTGAGGAAATTACTGAGTCTGAGAGTTTGAGTCTTGTTTCAAGGACCTTTTATTTTTTGTGAATTCATGAAGAGGCTGCCACAGTCTAACAGCACTGTCTCTTGAGCCGAATAGTTGGCTGAAATTTATACAATGATCACGAACAACCTTGCTTACATTCTGCACTCGAGTAATCTTGAATACAGTAGCCAGGATTTGGTGGTGCTGGTGTTGGACTGGGGTGTACAAAGTTAAAATTCACACAACACCAGGTTATAGTCCAACAGGTTTAAATGGAAGCACTAGCTTTCGGAGCGATGCTCCTTCATCAGGTGGTAGTGGCCACTACCACCTGATGAAGGAACGTCGCTCCGAAAGTTGGTGCTTCCAATTAAACCTGGTTGGACTATAACCTGGTGTTGTGTGATTTTTAACCTTCATCAGGTGGTTGTCAATGACTGACAGACAACCACCTGATGAAGGAGCTGCTCCCAGAAAACTAGTGCTTCCAGACAAATCTGTTGGACTACAATCTGGTGTTGAGTGATTTTTAATTTTGAATGTAGTATTTCAAGATTAAGATAAACACAGTGCCTAATGCCTTTGTTGTTTGATGTTGCTCAATCAGAGAAAATTAGAAGCTCAGGATACGCTCCCTATATTTCGTCAAATTATAATTACACAACCTCAGTCTTTGTCTCCAGCAATATTTTTCCACAAAAGGTGAGAGCCATACATCTTTTACCTTGGTGAAAGCAAGTACTGCAGATGCCGGAGATTAGAGTCAAGATTAGATTAGTACTGGAAAAGCACAGCAGGACAGGCAGCATCCGAGGAGCAGAAAAATCGACGTTTCAGGCAAAAACCCTACCTTTTACCTTGATCAAATATCCCATCACACAGCATTATGCCAAGTTCTTACTGCTTCCACAACTGGGGGCACGGTCTGTCAGTGATTGGCGAAGGAGCTAGAGGCGGCAGGAGGACAAGTGTGTTTTTTAGTGAGGCAGGTGTGAGCAACTTGGAGCGTACTGCCTGAGTGCGTGTGGTGGCGGCAGATTCAATCGTGGCCTTCGAAAGGGAATTAGATTTAAAAAGTCTAAAGGAGAAAAGTCCTCCGGGAATGTGGTGCAATAGCAGTTTGTGAGAGACAGACTGGATGGCACTCTGGAAGACAGAAATGACCATCTCCGACAAGGGAGAAACTGCACATAGCTTCTTGACTCCCAGTGGTGTCACCGTCACTGAATCTTCCTCTCCTGGGGGCTTACCGATGAGCAAAAGCTCAACTGGACTCATCATATAGAAGAGTACATCAGAGGCTAGGAATACTCCAGTGAGTAACTCCCTTCCTGACTCCCCAAAGCCTGTCCCACCATCGACAAGGCCCAAGCCAGGAGTGTGAGGAAATACTCCCCGCTTGCCCTGGGTGGGGGCAAATCCAACAACGCTTAAGAAGCTCGACTCCATCCAGGGGCAAAGGAGCCTCCCGTTTGATTGACATCACATCCACTCCCTCCCTCACCGACACTCAGTAGCAGTAGTCTTTACCATCAAAAGATGCATTGCAGAAATTCACCAAGGCTCCTTGGACAGACTCTGCCAAGCCCACGATCGTTACCGTCTAGAAAGACAAAGACAGCATCTCCGTGGGAACGTCAGCCCCTATAAGTTCCCCTCTGAGCCACTGTCCATCCAGAATTGGAAATATATCTCCATTCTTTCAAACTTCTCGAACTCCCTCCCTCGCTAATGTCACTGTGGGTCAGTGGATGGTTCTAGGAGGCAGCTCAGCCCCACCTTTTAGCTGCAGTAGGATCAAGAACAGCTTCTTCCCCACTGTTAGCTAGATGAGAGTGTAATAGGTGGATGGAGGTGAGGGGATTGGTGATAGGTTGGAGAGGAGGATGGAGCGGATAGGTGGGAAGGAAGATGGACAGGTGGGACAGGTCATGAGGGCGGTGCCGGGTTGGAGGGTTGGATCTGGGATAAAGTTGGGGGGGAGGGAGGGGAATGAGGAAACTGGTGAAATCCACATTGATCCCATGTGGTTGGAGGGTCTCAAGGAGGAAGGTGCACCTCATCCATCGATCCTCCTGCTCCTTGGATGCTGCCTGACCTGCTGTGCTTTTCCAGCACCACACACTCGACGTCTTCCTTCGGCCTGCTGTTTGAGGGGGGGCAGAGAGGAGTTCTAAGTGACTGTCATGAAGAAAGTGCTTGAATAAGTTCGTGAAGTGTTTAACATTCATTGTGCTTGCATCCTTAAGGGCAAAGGCTTTGAGGATACCTTTTGGCTGGTTGGAAGAGAGGGCTTTAATAAACCATTGCCAACGCCACCAGATCTCTTACCAGGGTAGGTGTCAACTTTTGATGGCTATTGCGTTACACTCAAGGTTTCCTCTCACTGAGGTGTTTGAGATGATCGATCGGGTGGATAGATAGGAACTGTATTCCCTGGTAGGGAATGGGGTGAACAGTGAGGTGCAAAGATTGGTGAGGAACCTTAAAATGTGGAGCTGGCTTCTCAGGGTGGGGGGTGGCGGAAGATGTCAGAACAGGTGCATTCACACAAACCACCCCCAAATTTAACACAAAAACTCTCCGGGGAGGGGTGGGGCTGAAGCTTTGAAGACTGCCGTTGCTAGACTTTTGTTGAGAAAGGGAATGAAAGGATTTGGAGTTGAGGGCGACAGTTGGAATTGAGGTACAACTGAAGCTACTTGGATGCTGCCTGAACTGCTGTGCTCTTCCAGCACCACTAGTCCAGAATGTATAGAGCAAGAACCCCTCATCCCTGGGTGAAGGATTCAATAACGAGAGGTCACGTGTTCAAGGTGAGAGGATAGAAGTTCAAGGGGGGATACACGCAGAAAGTATTTTACACAGAGGGTGGTAGGTGCCTGGAAGGCACTGCCAGCAGAGGTGGTAGAGGCAGACACGGTAGATTCATTTAAGGTGTGTCTGGACAGATGCATGGGTAGGTGGAGAGCAGAGGGATACAGATGCTTAGGAATTGGGCGATAGGTTTAGACAGTGGATTTGGATCGGTTCAGGCTTGGAGGGCTGTTCCTGGGCTGTAAATTTTCTTTGTTCATTATTCTTTGTTTTTTTCCTTGAGTAATAGTGAGAGTATGGGTGAGATGGCCATTTCCCCTCAGAAAGAAAGACTGAGGAAACAGGGGCCTGTATTCAACATCTGAGAGACGAGTGCATGGATACTTACAAAATTCTACAGGGTATTACAGGGTGGATATAGACACAATGTCTGTTTTTATTTCCCTTCACGCTGACTGGATACAGTCTGAATAAGGGGATACAGTCTCAGAATAAGGGGTAGGCCACTCACGATGTTGATAAACCTTTCACTCAGTAGCTGATGATTCTTTGGCACTCAAATTTCACAACACTAATGATGTCACATACATGGAGATCACACAGACGTTTTGTTACAGTTGTCTAAGACTTTGGTGAGGCCACACTTGGAGTATTGTGTATAGTTTTGGTCACCTTGTTATAGGAAAGACATAGTTAAGCTGGAAAGAGTACAAAAAAGATTTATGAGGATGTTGCCAGGATTGGTACATAGAACATTACAATGCTGTACAGGCCCTTCAGCCTTCGATGTTATGTCATCTGTGAAACCAGGCTGAAGCCCATCTCTCTTACACTATTCCATATGCCTATCCAATGACCATTTAAATACCCTTAAAGTTGGCAAGTCTTCTACTACTGTTGCAGACAGTGCATTCCATGCCCCTACTACACTCTGAGTAAAGAAAGGCCTGAGTAATAGGGAGAGGTTGGCCAGGATAGGACCTAATTCCTTGGGTTATTGGAGAATGAGGAGTGACCTTATTGAGGTGTATAAAACCCTGAGGGAGATAGATAGGATAAATGCATGCATCTACCTCAGGAAGGACATACTGGCCCAGGAGCGTGTCCAGCGCAGATTCACATGGATGATCCCTGGAATGGGAGGTCTAACATACAATGAACAGCTGAGGATCCTGGGATTGTATTCATTAAAGTTTAGAAGGTTGAGGGAAGATCTAATAGAAACTTACAATTTAGAACAGAAATGAGGGAGATATTTCTTCAGCCAGAGAGTGGTGGGCCTGTGAAATTCATTGCCACGGAGAACAGTGGAGGCCAGGACATTAAATGTCTTCAAGGCAGAGATTGATAAATTGTTGATCTTGCAAGCAATTAAAGGGTATGGGGAGAGTGCGGGTAAATGGAGTTGAAATGCCCATCAGCCATGATTAAATGGCGGAGTGGACTCGATGGGCTGAATGGCCTTATTTCCACTCCAATGTCTTATGATCTTATGTAGATTTTTCCCCGGGGCGGGGATTTGAAAACTCAAGGGCGTAGGTTTGAGGTGAGAGGGGAAGGATTGAAGAAGGACCTGAGATGCAACTTCTTCACACAGACAGTGGTGCATCTATGGAATGGGCTGCCAGAGAAAGTGGTTGAGGCAAGTACAATATCAACATTTTAAAAAAATTTGGATAGGTACGTCGGTGGGAAGGGTTTAGAGACATACGGACCAAGTAGAGACAATTGAAACTTGCTGAGTGGGCACCATAGTCAACACGGATCAGTTTGGGCTGAAGGGCCTGTTTCCATGCTATATTACTGTATGAGTTTATAAGAATGGTGGGGTGGGGGGGAGGTGGGGGGGAGTTGAGATAGAAGATCAGCCATGATCAAATTGGTTGGTCTAAAGGCTTGATGGGCTGAATGGTCTTCTCCTGTTCCTCCATTAATTCACCATGTACCTGAACACAAGAAATAGGGGCAAGAGTAAGGCTGAGGGGTGACCTTATAGAGGCGTATAACTTATGAGGGGCGGCACGGTGGCTCAGTGGTTAACACTGCTGCCTCATAACGCCAGTGATCTTGGTTCAGTTCCGGCCTCGGGCGACAGTCTGTGTGGAGTTTGCACATTCTCCCAGTGTCTGCGTGGGTTTCCTCTGGGTGCTCCGGTTTCCTCCCACAGTCCAAAGATGTGCAGGTTAGGGTGGATTGGCCATTGCCCATTGTATCCAGGGATGTGCAGGTTTGGTGGATTAGCCAGAGTGGATTGGCCATGGGAGATTGCCCATTGTATCCAGGGATGTGCAGGTTTGGTGGATTAGCCATGGGAAATGCAGGGTTACAGGGAAAGGATTTGTTGGGCCAAGTGGCTGTTTCCACACTGTACAGATGTTATGGAGATAGGATGAATAGCTCAGCATGGGGGAGTCCAAAACTAGAGGGCATAGGTTTAAGGTGAGAGAGGTAAGATCTAAACAGGACCGAAGGGGAAATTTTTTCACACAGAGGGTGGTGAGTGTATGGAATGAGCTGCCTGAGGAAGTGGTGGAGGCTGATAAGATTTCAGCATTTAACAAGCATCTAGACAGGTATATGAATAGAAAAGGTTTCACGGGATATGGGCCATGTGCTGGCAAATGGGACTAGATTAAATGAGGATATCTGATCAGCACGGACGAGTTGGACCGAAGGGTCTGTTTCCGTGCTGCATAACTCTGCAACCTTCCTTTCTCACTCGTGCCCATCCAGCTTCCCCTTCAATAAATCTACAGCAGTCACTCCCCTCTGCTCACAGATTCCATATTCTCACCACGCTTTGCGCAGGGAAATGTCTCCCGGATCCTCATTGGATTTCTTTGTGGCTGACATTGTCTGAGATGAGATTTGTTCGTTGGATTCACATTCCCCCAGTTGCCACAGTGGGATTTGAACCCATTAGCTTCTGGATTCCTGGTCCAGTGATATTACCAATTTCACCATCATCTACCTTCATAAATCTTTTTTCTTTCCCAAGCCTCTACGTTCCTTATATAATATGTTGGCCCCTCATTTAAGCAAAATAACTTGCTCTCTCTCTCTCTGTCTCATTGTCAGAGCCAGTAACCATGGCCTTAATTTGGAGGAGGTACCCCTAGACAGAAGGCAGAAGCTGATGAAAGCACGCAATATGAAATAGGTACGGAATAATGAACCTTATTTATCTTTCTCTTGTTTTATTGGGGAAAGAGGGAACAGAGCCGATATTTTGGTCTCTTTTTGAATGAGTCTCTTTTTGAATGTTGAAGAAATGTTGACTCTGCAACCCCTCCGTACATGTGCTGCCAGATGTGCTGAGTTTCTCTGATAATTTCTGTTTTCATTTCTGATCCTTGTTTGTCATCTGCCGTTTCTCAAACTGCCAAGAATGCCCAACGTTTGTTGCCCTCTTCTCTATTTCGGTGCCACCTTAGAATGGTGGGATACAGATGAGGCCTTTCAGCCCAGCATGCCCGTGCCAGCCCTTTTGAAAGAGGTAATCATTCCCCTCCCCCACCCCCGCCCTTCAACCCCACTTGCCCAGCCCTTTCTCGCCATTAGTTCTCAGGAGTCGAGAGTGATGACGTTGAAAACAACAACCTGCATTTATGAAGCACCTCCATTGCAGTAAAACATCCCCAGGGCAAAATTAACCGAGACTCAAATCTGACACTGAGCTGCATGAGGAGATGGAAAAGCATCTGAGGAGCAGGAGATTCGATGTTTCAGGCGAAAGCCCTTCATCGGGATTGGGGGCTGATGTCTGACACATTGACTCTCCTGCTCCTCGGACACTGCCTGACAGCTGTGCTTTTCCAGCACCGCACTCTCGACTCTTATCTCCAGCCTCTGCAGTCTTTACTTTCTCCCGCATGAGGAGATGCTAGGGTCCAGTGACCAAATGCTTGGTTAAAGTGATCAGTTTTAAGGAGTATCTTAACCGGGGTGGGGGCGGTGCGGGGTGGGGGAGGGGAGAGAAAGAGAGAACTGGAGAGGTATCAAGAAGGGAGTTACAGAGCTCAGGGTCCAGGCAGCTGGAGACACAGGCTCCAAATGGCTGCGATGATTAAAATCAAAGACATGCAAGAGGTTTGTAATGGAGGAAAAACAGAGATCTGAAGGTTGTCGAGCTAACGAGGGTTAAGGAGCTGGGAGGGAATTGAACAAGATTCGAATGTATAACTTGGGGCATTGGCGTACACCAGTTTGCAGGCCAACTCCAGCTTCCATTCAGCACCCCGTTTTCCTGTAGTAAAAATTGTTGTAGGAGAAGGTGAGTTCTGCAGATGCTGGAGATCAGAGTGGAGAGTGTGTTGCTGGAAAATCTCAGCAGGTCAGGCAGCATCTGAGGAGCAGGAAAATTGACGTTTCAGGCATAAGCCCTTCATCAGGAATGAGGCTTGTGGGTCAAGCCTGAGAGATAAATGGGAGGGGGGGTCCTGGTTGGAGGGAGGTAGCTGGGAAAGTGATAGGTGGATGAAGGTGAGGGAGAGGGTGATAGGTCAGTGATGGATGGGTCTGGAGGGCGGTGCTGAGTTGGAGGCTTGGGACTGGGATACTGTGGGGGAGAGGGGAAATGAGGAAGCTGCTGAAATCCACATGGATCCCGTGTTGTTGTGGGGTCCCAAGGTGGAATATGAGGCGTTCCTCCTCCAGGCGTCGGGTGGTAACGGTTTGGCGGTGGAGGAGGCCCAGGACCTGCATGTTCTTGACAGAATTGGAGAGGGAGTTGAAGTGTTCAGACACAGGGCAGTGGGGTTGGTGCGTGTGGATGTCCCAGAGATGTTCTCTGAAACGATCCGCAAGCGTCCTGTCTCACCGATGTAGAAGGGACCACACTGGGTGCAACAGATGCAGTAGATGGCATTGTTGTGATTGTTTGAAATTTGACACTCTTGCACTGGTCCTGATTAATGCGAAGCAAAATGTTTAGCAGCGTACTCTATTTTACAGCTATTTTCAATTTCTGTACTACCATGTGACAGTTTGCATTTAGCTACGAATCCCACTCAACCCCAGCTCCCCCATATGTCCTGCTGGCAATCATCATCAGCTCGGCTCTCAGATGAGGCATGGGCTTGTTGCCATGATACCAGAGTGCACGCAGTTCAGTGTCTCTTCCCTCAGGTAAATGTGAGGATGGTTCGGGCCGATGGAGTTAAACTGATGGAGTTGAGGGTAGCGGTAAAACCAGATCCTCGATTGAGATGTGCGCCTTGTTTTTTTTTCCTGTTTCCCTTTTATTTTTCTCCAGCTTGTCACAAACGCAGACCAGGGGGGCCAAGAACGATGCACCTGCTCCCAGGCACCAAAAGGCGGCCTTGCATTTCTGTAGCGCCTTTCACGGCCCAAGGATGCCACAGACGCTTCGCAGCCAATGACGACGCGCTTTTTTTGAGTGGAAGTGGAGTTGCTCTTGTGTGGTTGGAGATGTGGTGGTTAGTTGGCACACAGGAAGCGACAATGCGATTAGGGCGACCAGGTTGTCTGTTTATTTTGGACAAAAACATAATGTGAATGGAGTGATAAATCCAGGTCCCCAGGGCACCAGGGAGCACATATCCCTGCCCTCCCAAATGACTTTGAAGTCAGGCCGTGCGTCGGTCTATGACCCTCTTCTGCTCCCCACTACCTAGGGAGGGTAGTTCGTCTGGAAGGTGGCATCCCTGGGCAACGCAGCATTCCCTCTGCACTCAAACATCTGGAGCAAGGATTGGACCCAGGAACTGTGCCTCTCAGGGGAGAGGCCGTCATGATGACAGCTGGCTTGGGAATTGTGATGCCACTTCAAGTGGATGCTTCCTCGTTACTGGCTTGCCCACTCGTTACTGGCTTGTCCACCTCAAAGCATTTTCAAGTACTTTTCGATTGTGGTATTGCCGGAAACAGGGCCAAGAAATACATGCACAGCAAGCTCCCACAAAACAGCTCCGTGAGCGCCATCAAATATTCCAAGCTCACAATGTCGCCTGGAGAATAAATATTGGCCCCAGGATGACGAGGGTTTCTCTCTCTGCCCCCTTGCTTGAAAGAGGGCACTCTCAGCTGTGCTGCACCCCCTCAGTCACACACCGGGGATGGATGTCAGCCTGAATGCTGTTATTCTGGTCTCTGGATTGGAGGCCTTGACCCCACAACTTCCAGGCCCCAATGAGAGAGAGCGCGCGAGGAAGCGCTCGCTACCCAATGGTCAGGGGCTGACATGCTTCATAAATAAAAGCAGTTTCTACATTTGCGTCAGTTGTGAAGCTGCGTGTGCCCTCATTCTGTGGCCAAGAGCAGCGGTCAAAGGTGCAACAATAACCTGCATTCCCATTGCGCCGCCGACACGGCATAAAGGAGAAACAATTCTGAGGCTCTTATCCAGGAAAACAAAAAGGTGGGCAATCTCCACCGAGGGCTGGCGCACTTGCTGATTGAACTGGCACTTGTGCCGTAGCTCCGAGTGCCGCGTAAAATATTTACCTTTCGGTACTCTCACCGTTAATAAAGCCATTGTTTTTAGCAAAGTTTGTGACCTGTGTGTGGAAAATGTGCTCCAGTCCACACTGTTGTGAGCAGGCTATATGACATGGCAGTGTTTAGCAGAACTATCTAAGACACTGTGGGTGGACTCATTCCCTCCCCCCCCCCCCCCCAACCAGAGTCTGGCCCGTTTCTCCTGAGAGCAGGTGTTGTGAACCTTGTGCTGAGGCGTCAGCTCCAGGGAAAGCAACAAGCTTTGGGTCCTTTTCTTTAAAAAAAAATGAAGACAAAAGGAGGTGGGGTCAGGCTCTCACAGAGCCAGGCTTTTGGTTTTCGTTTTCATTGCAGTTTCTTTGGAGTTGGAGCCGCTAGATACATCTCTCTCGCTGTCTCTCTGACTCTCTCAGTCTCTCTGTCTCTGTCTCTCTCTCTGTCTGTCTCTCTCTCTCTCTCCCTCAGTCTCTCTGTCTGTCGCCCTCTCGGTCTCTCTCTCTCTCTCTCTCTGTCTCTCTGTCTGTCTTTCTCTCGGTCTCTCTCTCTCCCTCTCTGTCTCTCTTTGTCTCTCTCTCTCTTTCTCTCTTTTTCTCTCTCCTTTTCCCTCTCTCGTTCTGTCTCTGCTGCTAGACTCATTCGTTCGCTTTTACCTTCTCCTGGACTGGAGACAGCGCGTGAGTGAAACTGTTTTGCTGAATTTGCCTTTGCCAAGGATGTGTTTATGGGATGCTGCCATATTGGAACAGTTGATGAGGTATAGTTAAATCATTTTGTTAAGTATTTCAGTTGAGTTAAAGTTATTCCAATTCTCTTATGTTTGTTTGTGTTTTAACTGCGCTGTAAGAATAAAAGTGTGTTTTGCTTAAAGCGAAAAGTTGTCTTAAAGTGTGACCAATCGAATCGCATCTGGAATGCAGCACTTATAATTGCCTTTAATTGAGGTGAAAGGTCGGCTGTCTGCTTGATGTGTTTTGATGGGGTTTGGACGGAGGCATAACAGAGGGTACAGCATTGGTCGCCCAAAGACCCCGTTGCCATGAGAGGGGCTGGTAAAGCAGCCAGCCCCACTGAAACTGGTGAATGGTTCAGACTAACTGTCTAACCGTGGGGAGACAGGAGGGCACAGGTACCAGGTGCCAGATTTGGACTGTTGTGAATAATCAGAAATTCAACATCACAATTTGCAATCGCCACCATATTTGGGGAACCACGTTTATTGCTGAGCAACACTGAGTCACCACACGAAAAGCTATCAAGGAGTCTTGCATCACAATGGTACTGTCCGTATCACTGGACTAGAAGCTCTGGGTTCATGACTTGCCTGCTTCATTTCATAGAGTCCTACAGCACGAAACAGTCCATGCCGACCATAATCCCAAACTGAACTAGCCCCCACCTGCCTGCTCCTGGCCCCATATCTCTCCAAACCTTTCCTATTCATGAATTTATCCTTTTAAATGTTGCAACTGTACCCACATCCACCACTTCCTTCATCCCACATATGAATCAGCCTCTGTGTAAAGAGGTTGTCCCGTGTGTCTATGTAAATCTCTCTTCTCTCACCTTAAAAATTTGTCACCTGGTCTTGAAGTTCCCCCACCCCACTAGGGAAAAGAGAGAGAGAGGTGACTGGTGATGGTTTAACCTGAGGGTCACCCTACCTCAGGTGGAGGGAGAGATCAGGAAGGTGGGATCTTAATGGTAACCTCAGCTGATGGTGAGGATTGAACCCATGCTGTTGGCATCACATCACAAACCGGCCATCTGGCCAACTGAGTGAACTGACTCCCTCGCCTCAGCCTGTTTTGCTACATTACAGGTGCTATAGAAATGCATCTTTTTTTTTGAGGGGTAGGAGGGAGTATTTGCTGTCTCCCCAGCCCAGCTCATGTTGGCTCACAATCATCACTGCTCTTTGACCCCTGCCTGACCTAGATGGATCCTGTGAAGGGCTTTGAGGAAATTTACAAGAGGTGATTGGCCCCGAAAGAATGGGTTTGAAGGAATGCCACCAAAGATGAGAGAAGGTGGAGAGACTTCTAGGGAGGGCAAACCAGGCAGCTGAAGACAAGGCCGCCAATGGGTAGGCTGTCACAAAGCTGGTCTCATTTCTCCTAAAAGCTGTTCCTTTTCTTAAGGATACCGTGTCCTTGGTTTTTCTCAGAGGGGTCGTAAACGGGCTGGCTCCGATTAGACTGGTTTGATGCAGAGATTAAATGGTACTGAGAGGCCTTTTGTTGATATGTTAACAGATGAGACTTCAGGCCAAAGTGGTCACGTTTTAGAAGTGACCTGTATAATGAAAGGGGAATGGTCAGCTCTCCAGCTGAGCAGTTCAGTCCAGAACTAGTTAGGAGTTCAGCTGTATTGAAACATGCTCTCTCTCTGAGGAATGCGGAAGCCAGTTCTGTGGAAGGGGTGACTGCACCCGAGGCATTGACTCTGACTCCCCTTCGCACTGATGTTCTCAGACATGCTGAGCCTATCCGTTTCTGCTGCAAGATATTCACATCAAGTCGGGACTTGGAAGGCTGGACTGCGATGCAGAGTGACCCCAACAGCATGGGTTCGATTCCCAGCTCAGCTGAGCATGGAGGGCTCCCCTTCTCAACCTTTCCCCACAGCTGTGGGCGTGGCAATGCTCAAGTTAAATGACCACCAGTTGGCTCTCTAACGAGAGGGGGGGGGGGGGTCCCTCTGGTCTGCAGAGACCTTATTGTTATTCTGCGTAGAGCTGCGATTGTTGTCGTCTAAGGAGAAAATGCCAAAGAATTTGTTATTGACTTTCGGTGGGATGTTCCTCATGCCCACCCCTACACATTAACAGCACAGAGGTGGAATGAGTGGAGAGTGTCAAGCTCCTGGGAGTGGTCATCCACAACAAGCTTTCTTGGACTCTTCATGTGGACGCACTGATTACAAAGGCCCAACAACGTCTCTTCTTCCTCAGGCAGCTGGGGAAATTTGGCATGACGACAAATACCCTTGCCAACTTTTATAGGTGCCCCAATGAGAGCATTCTGTCTGGATGTATCACTACTTGGTACGGCAACTGTACCATTCAAGATCGGAGACGGTTACAGAGAGTGGTGAACTCGGCCTGGACAATTACAAAGACCAACCTCCCATCTATAGAATCCATCTACCAGGCCCGCAGTCAAGGAAAGGCCTCCAGTATTCTCAAAGATCCATCCCACCCTGGCAACGTTTTTCTACAACCTCTACCATCGGGGAGAAGGTACAGAAGCCTCAATATACATACATACACACACACACACACACAAGCCGGTTTCGAAACAGTTTCTACCCTACTGTTAGAATACTGAATGGATTCGCAACCTCTTAACATTCCCCTGTACCTGTGTTTTGTTTTTCCCGCTGTTTACCTATTATTTATTATCTATGCGACTTAACTCTATGATCTGCCTGTATTGCTCTCAAGGCAGAGCTTTTCGCTGTGCCTCGGTACATGGGACAATAAATTCAATTCAATTCATTTCAAGAACACAGGATGCTATTACACAGCCTTGAAAACCACGTGGAATGAGGTATCGAGATTAGGAACAGTCGTGCCACATATCCGGAAGTTTGTCAAACACCAGAGGGAAAACGGTGTCAGAAACCAAAAATATCTTTGACACGCGCAGAGCGGGGAACGCGGTGAGCTCTGAAACCCTGTGTTGTCTGACAGCGAATTACTATTGAAAGGTTCGTAGGATGTCAGCTCCCACGAAAAAGAAGCTGAAGTTGAAAAGAAAAGTGAGGTGGTGGCAGAAGGGAAAAGCACAGGATCAACAGAAAAAGTCTGAAAACGAATGACTTACGCAGTTAATGGGACGGCCCAGTTGTAGCACAGGGAAAGACCGAGGCGTTCAGGTACATAATTCTTTGACATTTGTGTCACATATAAACGGGGTGGTTAAGAGGACACTTGTCACGCTTGTCTTCATTGCTCAGCCCTTTGAGTACAGGAGTTGGGGCGTCATGTTGAGGTTGTACAGGACATTGGTGAGGCCTCTTCTGGAGAACTGTGTCCAGTTCTGGATATTATTAAGCTGGAGAGGGTTCAGAAGAAATTTATCAGGATGTTGCTGGGAATGGAGGGTTTGGGTTATAAGGAGAGGCTGGGACTTTTTTTCCCTGGAGTGTAGGAGGTTGAGGGGTGACCTCATTGGGGTTTATAGAACCATAAGGGGTATAAATAAAGTGAATGATAAGTGTCTTTTCCCTGGGATGGGGGATTTGAAGACTAGGGGCACGTTTTTAAGGTGAGAGGAGAAAGATTTTAAAAAAGACATGAGGAACAACTCTTTTACACAGAGGATGGTTTGCATGTGGAATGAACTTCCTGAGGAAGTGGTGGATGCAGGTCGAGTTACAATGTTTAAAAGGCATTTGGGCAAGTCCATGAATAGGAAAGGTTTGGAGCGATATGGGCCAGGAGCAGGCAGATGGGACTAGTTTAGTTTGGGAACACGGACGGCATGGACTGGTTGGGCAGAGTCTCGAAGATAATGAACTCTGGGCCACTCCTTCAGCCATGCAGGAGGGAAAATTCGATGAGAGAGTCGAGGCAGTAGTGTTGGTGAATTCTGTTTTAATTCAAGGGGATGTGGTGCCAATATTTGGGAAAGAAAGAGCTGCAGAATTGACACAGACTCAAAAAAGGGTTCCTTTTTCCTCAAAGCTGTTCCTTTTCTCAAAGATAGCATGTCCTTGATTTTTTTTCAGAGGGGTCATAAACCAGGCCGGGCTCCAATCAGCCTGGTTTGGTGCAGAGATGAAATGGTACTGAGAGGCCTTTTGTTGATATGTTAACAGATGAAACTTCAGGCCAAAGTGGTCACGTTTTAGAAGTGACCTGTATAATGAAAGGGGAGTGGTCAGCTCTCCAGCTGAGCAGTTCAGTCCAGAACTAGTTAGGAGTTCAGCTGTATTGAAACATGCTCTCTCTCTCTATCTCTCTCCTTCTGTCCTTCTAACTTCAACCTGTAAGCATTTGTTCCATTTTTTACTGGTCTTTAAGAGGGTTTGCTTATTGGGAGTGTTGTGTGTATTTGGAACCCCATAATTAAGTATATTTTGGATAGACTGAGTTCTGTAGAGGTTCTTTATTCTGTTTGTGTTTCATTGTGTAATTTTGGGAATAAATTTTTGTCTGTTTTAAAACCTGGTAGCCAACCTAGCTAACTTGCTCCCGGTAATTTTCACTGCACACTTACCAAAAGAAATTGCAAAGGCATGGTCTGGATTGCCTGCTTAAGAATGTTTTGAGTGGTCTGGCCTAGTCCACAACAGGGGACATGAGATAACTTTGGCAAATAGGGTGAAGGTGAATCTCAAGGGTTTTCTTGAATGCATTGCTGACAAAAAGGTAATTGTGAAGTGAATAGGGCCCCTCAAAGTGGCCTTTGTGTGGAAAATGAGGGAGATACTAAACGACAAATCTGCATCATTATTTACTGTGGAAAAGGTCATGGAAGATAAAGAATGTAGAGGAATAAATAACAACATTTCAAAAAATGTCCCTATTAAAGAGGAGGAGGTGCTGGATGTCTTAAAAAGTGAATAGATGTCCAGGACCTGATCAGGTGTACCCGAGAACTCTGTGGGAAGCTAGGGAAGTGATTGCTGGGCCTCTTGCTGAGATATTTGTATTATTGATAGTCACAGGTGAGGTACTGGAGGTTGGCTAACGTGGTGTCACTGTTCAAGAAGGGTGGTAAGGACAAGCCAGGGAACTATAGACCAGTGAGCCTGATGTCGGTGGTGGGCAAGTTGTTGGAGGGAATCCTGAGGGACAGGATTTACACACATTTGGAAAGGCAGGACTGATTCGGGATAGTCAACATGGCTTTGTGCATGGGAAATCATGTCTCACAAACTTGATTGAGTTTTTTGAAGAAGTAACAAAGAGGATTGATGAGGGCAGGGCAGTAGATGTGATCTATATGAACTTCAGTCAGGCGTTCGACAAGGTTCCCCATGGGAGACTGATTAGCAAGGTTAGATCTCATGGAATACAGGGAGAATTAGCCATTTGGAGACAGAACTGGCTCAAAGGTAGAAGACAGGGGGTGGTGGTGGAGGGTTGTTTTTCAGACTGGAGGCCTGTGACCAGTGGAGTGCCACAAGTGCTGGGTCCTCTACTTTTCATCATTTATGTAAATGATTTAGATGTGAACATAGGAGGTATAGTTAGTAAGTTTGCACTACACCAAAATTGGAGGTGTAGTGGACAGCGAAGAGGGTTACCTCAGAGTGCACCAGATCTTGGTCAGATGAGCCAATGGGCTGAGAAGGGGCAGATGGAGTTTAATTCAGATAAATGTGAGGTGCTGCATTTTGGAAAAGCAAATCTTAGCAGGACGTATACACTTAATGATGAGGTCCTAGGGAGTGTTGCTGAACAAAGAGACTTTGGAGTGCAGGTTCATTGCTCCTTGAAACTGAAGTCATGGGTAGACAGGATAGTAAAGAAGGTGCTTGGTATGCTTTCTTTTATTGGTCAAAGTATTGAGTACAGGAGTTGGGAGGTCATTTTTTGACTCTACACGACATTGGATAAGCCATTTTTGGAATATTGCATGCAATTCTAGTCTCTCTGCTATAGGATGTTGTGAAATCTGAAAGGGTTCAGAAAAGATTTACAAGGATGTTGCCTGGGTTAGAGGATTTGAGCCATAGGGAGAGGCTGGGCTATTGTCCAAGAATGTCAGAGGCTGAGGGGTGACTTATGGAGGTTTATGAGACCATGAGGGGCATGGATTTAAAATGATCAGTGGTGATAAGGAAATATCTTTTCACTTGAGGGCAGTGGGGTTTTGCATCCCACTGTCTGACAGGGAATTAGAAACCTGCGATTCATTTCTGGAGCTGCATCTCTAATGCCACATGCTACAGGGTTGTTGAGAAAGGGGGTCAAAGGTTACAGGGAGAAGGCAGGAGCATGGGGTAATCGAACGGTGGAACAGACCCAATAGGTCGAATAGCCTTTGTGACAATATTATGGCCTTAAGAATTGTATTTTGTCATTTCTTTTGGGAACAAGATTGAGACAGAGGAGCCAATAAAGCAAACGGCTTGTGAGGTCTTGGGATTTTGTTTTTAGAAGCTGGAACAATAGACGCAGCCTGAACGGGTGGGGTCAAGTTCTCCCAGAACCTAGATGTTTAGTTTTAGTGTTTTTCAGTAGCTGTTTCTGGGGTCTTAAACCTGAGTTTGAAAGCTGCAGGACACCTCTCCCTGCTCCCCTTTCTCTCAGAAGTTTCTCTGAATTTTTTTTCCCTCCTTGCCTAGAGAATTGGATGTGTGGCAATCTGGGGCGGCACAGCGGCTCAGTGGTTAGCACTGCTGCCTCACAACGCCAGGGTTCCAGGTTTGATTCCAGCCTTGGGTGACTGTCTGTGTGGAGTTTGCACATTCTCCCCGTGTCTGTGTGGGTTTGCTCCAGTTTCCTCCCACAATCCAAAGGTGTGCAGGTCAGGTGAAGTGGCCATGTTAAATTGCCCGTAGTGTTAGGTGCATTAGTCAGAGGGAGATGGGTTGCTCTTTGGAGGGTTGGTGTGGGCTTGTTGGGCTGAAGGGCCTATTTCCACACTGTAGAGAATCTAATCTAAACTATTTTACTGAACTTGCCTTTGCCAAGGGTGTGTTTATGGCATGTTACTGTATTAGAACAGTTGAAGTTTAGTTGTCTATTATTCTATTGAATTTGCCAATAGAGTAAAATTATTCCAATTTTTTCTTTCTTTTGTTGTATTTTACCTGAAGCATCAGATTAAAATGAGTTTTTGCTTCAAGCCTGGTAGTTTGACCAAATGAATTGCATCTGGAACTTAGCACCTGGTGCTTGACTCCAGTATAAGAAGGATTAGATTAGATTACTTACAGTGTGGAAACAGGCCCTTCGGCCCAACAAGTCCACACCACCCCGCCGAAGCGCAACCCACCCACACCCCTACATCTACCCCTTACCTAACACTACGGGCAATTTAGCATGGCCAATTCACCTGGCTTGCACATCTTTGGACTGTGGGAGGAAACCGGAGCACCCGGAGGAAACCCACGCAGACACGGGGAGAACGTGCAAACTCCACACAGCCAGTCGCCTGAGGCGGGAATTGAACCCGGGTCTCTGGCGCTGTGAGGCAGCAGTGCTAACCACTGTGCCACCGTGCTGCCCAAGGAGGTGAGCTCTTGGCTGTCTTATGAATACAGAATATTTATGGGGGGGTCTGATCTAGTCCATGACACTTAATTCTGCTCCTACATCCTGATAGGTCAAAATGGAATGAAGCCAAGTGGATCAGAACCAAAATGGCTTTTTTTTAAAATCCCCTATGCATCGATATTTCCGGGAATTCATATCAAAATATTTATTTTCACTGACAATGAATTATCGGGTCATTAATCACAGCGTACTTAACTGTGCAAATTGGCTGATGTGTTAATGATTCCACTTCACACGTAGCTAATTAACTGTGAAATCCTTTGGGACACTATGGAACATACAAACGAACCACAAGTCTTTCCACTTTCCAATTCCCTCCAGGCCCACAGCAATCTCATTGATTCTTAATTGCTCTTTGGGGAATTAGGGACAGGCTGGCATGTACCAGTTTACACCCACGTCCTGTTAATTAATTTTTAAAAATAAACAGCATAGAAGATGGATCTGAGGACCTGGCTCCTGTGCAAAGCCAATGAATATCGCAGGAAAGCATTGTTTCATTGGACCCGACTTGCCTCCATTCCTGATGATGGGCTTTTGTTCAAAAAGTTGATTTTTCTGCTCCTCGGAAGCTGCCTGACCTGCTGTGCTTTTCCAGCACCACTCTAATCTTGCTTGGGTTTGGCCCATCACTCCCCTCTCAAGCCCCCATTGTCCCCCCCTTTCCAGCTTCTGTGTCAATACAGACACAAACGTCCGTTGAGTGGATGGGATCATTGCTGGTCTGTCCTGGAGTTATCGAGAGTGTCCCTCACTCCCCTGTCACCTCTGAAGCACATCCAAGCCTTACCCTGGCCCCAGTGTGCAGACCTTACGGTTGCCACCCAGGTTGACAGGGTTGTTAAAAAGATATATGTGTGTTAGGTTTTATTGGTAGAGGGATTGAGTTTCGGAGCCATGAGGTCATGCTGCAGCTGTACAAAACTCTGGTGTGGCCGCACTTGGAGTATTGTGTACAGTTCTGGTCGCCGCATTATAGGAAGGATGTGGAAGCTTTGGAAAGGGTGCAGAGGAGATTTACCAAGATGTTGCCTGGTATGGAGGGAAGGACTTGAGGCTGTTTTCATTAAAGAGAAGAAGGTTGAGAAGTGACTTAATTGAGACATACAAGATAATCAGAGGGTTAGATAGGGTGGACAGGGAGAGCCTTTTACCTTGGATAGTGATGGCTAGCACAAGGGGACATAGCTTTAAATTGAGGGGTGATAGATACAGGACAGACGTCAGAGGTAGTTTCTTTACTCTGAGAGTAGTAGGGGGCGTGGAACGCCCTGCCTGCAACAGTAGCAGACTCGTCAACTTCAAGGGCATTGAAATGGTCATTGGATAGACATATGGACGAGAATGGAATAGTGTGGGTTAGATGGGCTTCAGATCGGTTCCACAGGTCAGCGCAACATCGGGGGCCGAAGGGCCTGTATTGTGCTGGAATGTTCGATGTTCTATATTCTCTTCTCAGTTAGATGTATACTTGATCCCTGACATTCCACAACAGCTTTTACAAGGTCGAACAACTTTGAAAAATGTGCCGGGAATGACATTTGAACTTCGGAGGTGGGGAGCGGGGGTGGGGGGGGGGCGGGAGGGGTTGGGGGAGGTGTGGCGGGCTGGGTGCAAAAGGAGATTTGCTCACAAGAAATCTTCTAACCCAGTCCCGCTCGGAGGGTCGTGAGTCTTTGGAACTCCTTGCCACAGAGAACTGTGGGGTCCTTGTGGGTTTTGAAGGCTGAGACAGATTCTTGATCAAACCAGGAAGGGGCAGAAAGGTAGACGTGAGGAGTGTGGAATCAGCCATTATCCATTGAATGGCGGAGCTGGCTTGAGGGGCCGAATGGCCAACTCCTTCCGCTGTTTCTTTTTTAATTCACTTGTAGGGCTTGGACGTCGCTGGTGGGGTCTAGCATTTATCGCCCTGTCCCTGATTGCCCCAGAGAAGGTGGGGGTGAGCTGCCTTCCTGGGGGAGTGCAGTCCAGTATGGTGTAGAGACAGTGTCAAACAGCAAGGGTCAGCATGGATGAGTTGGATCGAAGGGTCTGTTTCCGTGCTGTACAGTTCTATGACTCTAACTTCTGCCATAATGTTATCCCAAATACACGTACAATCTTAGCTGTTGATCGGTGAGTAGTTCTCACGAGGCTTAAAGTTGGGGGTTCAATCGGCTTATCAAGTCATGAGGAGCATAGATAAGGTGAATAGCCAAGGTCTTTCCCCCCATTGTTGGGGGAGCCCAGAGCTAGAGGGCATAGCTTTAGGGTGAGAGGGGAAAGATATAAAAGGGACCTAAGAGGCAACTTTTTTCACGCAGAGGGTGGTGTGTGTATGGAATGAGCTGCCAGAGGAAGTGGTGGAGGCTGGTACAATAACAGCATTGAAAAGGTTTGGAGATGCCGGTGTTGGACTGGGGTGTACAAAGTTAAAAATCACACAACACCAGGTTATAGTCCAACAGGTTTAATTGGAAGCACACTAGCTTTCGGAGCGACGCTACCACCTGATGAAGGAGCGTCGCTCCGAAAGCTAGTGCTTCCAATTAAACCTGTTGGACTATAACCTGGTGTTGTGTGATTTTTAACACTGAGAAGGCATCTGGATGGGTGTCTGAATAGGAAGGATTTGGAAGGATATGGGCCAAGAGCTGGCAAATGGGACTAGATGAATTTAGGATATCTATGTATGGAATGAGCTGGCTGTACACCCCAACACCTCTATGGTCAGCATGGAGGAGTTGGCTTGAAGGGTCGGTTTCTCTATGCCTCTGTGTACCTGAGCAGGAATCAGAAAAATAGAAATTAGGAACTCCCTCAATTCTGAGAAATTTGTGCACAATTTGTGTTATCTTTTGTATCTGCCTGGTGTTCTGAGTCAAAAATGTGTTGCTGGAAAAGCGCAGCAGGTCAGGCAGCATCCAAGGAGCAGGAGAATCGACGTTTCTTCAGAAGAAGAAGGGCTGATGCCCGAAACGTCGATTCTCCTGCTCCTTGGATGCTGCCTGACCTGCTGCGCTTTTCCAGCAACACATTTTTCAGCTCTGATCTCCAACATCTGCACTCCTCACTTTCTCCTGGTGTTCTGAGTCAACAAACTACCAGCTATTGTCAGCCTCAATAGTTTGATTTTAGCTGTGATTTTTGGATGCGGGTTGTATATGTATTTATGTCACATTAAAGCTGCAGTTGATCAAAACAGTTCAACCTTGTGGCCATGAATACATTCGGTGCTATCGGGTTTATTGCTCGTCTGAGGATATCTCTCGGTCTATGGACATATGTAAGTGTGACCGTGATTATCAAATGTGTCTGTGCTAATTTCATGTCATGTGCAGTTGTCAATTGTGAGTCAAAGGGACATCAGTGAAAATTTCAACGATAGTGTGGTAGATCGGCGTGGTTTCAGGAATGTGGGAGCAGGAGAAAGTGAGGATCACAGATTTACTCAGAGACTTGTAGGGACTTGGAACGCACAGCCTGCATCAGTAGTGGATTCGCCAACTTTAAGGGCATTTAAGTCGTCATTGGATAGGCAGATGGACGAGAATGGAATCGTGTGGGTTAATTCTAATCTAAAAAGTGAGATAACGGAGTTTTACATAAATGCATGCAGTTTTTGAGCAAAGTACAATGTAACCCTGAAAGTACAAATTCACCCCACAAAATATATGTGTGCATGTGGGTCTTTGTCTGTGTGTGTGTGTGTGTTTGTGTGTGTGTGTGTTGGGGGTTGTGAGTGTGAGAGAGAGTGTATATGTGTGTATGTGTGTGTGTGTCTGGGTTGGGGATTGTGAGTGTGAGAGAGAGTGCATATGTGTATGTGTGTATGTATGTGTGTGTGTGTCTGGGTTGGGGGGTTGTGAGTGTGAGAGAGAGTGCATATGTGTGTGTGTGTGTGTGTGTCTGGGTTGGGGGGTTGTGAGTGTGAGAGAGAGTGCATATGTGTGTGTGTGTCTGGGTTGGGGGGTTGTGAGTGTGAGAGAGTGTATATGTGTGTCCAAGTGAGTGTAGAGTGTCTTAAGTCTATGAGGGGGTGCATGTGTGAGTGTGGGAGTGTGTCTGGGGTCTGGATAGCATGCAGAACAATACTTTTCACTGTATCTCTGTATGTGTGACAAATGTGTAATAAATCAAATCAAATCAAAATCAAAATCAAATAAATCAAAATCAAATCCCATCAAATAAATCAAAATCAAGTCAAAATGAAATCAAATCCAGTCAAATGAATCAAAATAAATGATAATCCAATCCAATCAAATCAAAATTAAATCCAATTTAAATCAAATCCAAATCTAATCCAATCAAGATTTCCAGGCAGTTTGAGATTGAGGGGAATTTCCAGGGTTGCTAGCAAAGTATTCCTTTGTCTGGACTGTCTCCAATCTCTAACTTTCAATTCTGGGTTCAGAGTACAGGCGGAAATTTCTCCTATCCCATTTGTCCCCAAACATCCCTGTACATAACTCAGTTGTTGTAGTTGGGTCTGGGGATTCTGTATGTCAGTGGTGGAGGGAGTGGATGTGGTGCCAATCAAGCGGGGGGGCTGCTTTGTCCCTGGATAGTGTTGAGCTTCTCGAGTGTTGTTGGAGCTGCCCCCCTCCCCATCCAGGGGCAATTGGGGAGTATTCCCTCACCCTCCTGACTTGTGCCTTGTTGCTGGTGGGACAGGCTTTGGGGTGACAGGAGGGAAGTCACTCGCTGCAGGATTCACAGCCTCTGACCTGCTCCTGCAGCCTATTTAAATGATTCTGAAGAAAGACTTTTGGACTCGAAACGTTAACTCTGTTTCTCTGCACAGATGTTGCCAGACCTGCTGAGATTTTCCAGCGAACTCTGTATTGAGTATTTTCAGGGTGGAAGCTGGTGAATATTGTGTCACAGGTCAGAAACTGTGGCAAGTGACTCCCCTCCTGACTCCCCCCAAAGCCTGACCCACTATCCACAAGTCAGCAGGGTGAGGGAATACTCCCCACTTGCCCCTGGATGGGGGCAGCCCCAACAACACTCAAGAAGCTCGACACCATCCTGGGACCAAGCAGCTCCCCACTTGATTGGCACCACACCCACAAACACCTACTCCCCCCACCACTGACGCTCAGTAGCAGCGGTGTGTACCATCAACAGAGATTCACCAGAAATCCTGAGACAGCACCTTCCAAACCCACAACCATTTCAATCTAGAAGGACAAGGGGCAGCAGATACATGGGAACGCCACCCCCAATCCCCTCACCATCCTGACTTGGAAATATATCAGCCAATTATTCAGTGTTGCTGGGTCAATACTCCCTCATTTGTTAAAAGTACGTGGGAGCTGTTGGCTGAAATTCCTCCTCATCTCCGTCTCAAAGTCTTTATTTTGAAATATTGCCTCCTTGTTCTAGGAAGGCACGTCATTTCAGCATCTGTCCTGTGTCTAGTCCCTCAGGATCCAGTAAGTTTCAACAAATCTCGTCTCATTTTTCAAAATGTTAAAGGGGAAAGGTCCCTCATGAGGCATTCTGTAGAGATCGGTAATCTTCAGTTCCCTTGATGCTACGGAGAGGATCTCCAGCAACGGGCTCTGTTCCTTTTCACAGATCGACCATTGTCTCCTCCTCTTCAGTTACCCATGGAATAAAATGAGGTTCAACCTTCCAAAATGGACCGATCAGTCCAAGTCACCCAGCATCAGACTCTGCCCTGGACTGCAAGAGAGTAGTGAACACAGCCCAGTCCATCCCCAGGCTCCCATCCACTGACTCTGTCTACACTTCCCACTGTCCCAACCAACATCATCAAAGACCCCTCCCACCCCGGTTATAATCCCTCTCCCACCCCGGTTATAATCCCTCTCCCACCCCGGTTATAATCCCCTCCCACCCCGGTTATAGTCCCCTCCCACCCCAGTTATAATCCCTCTCCCACCCCGGTTATAGTCCTCTCCCACCCCGGTTATAGTCCTCTCCCACCCCGGTTATAGTCCCCTCCCACCCCAGTTATAATCCCCTCCCACCCCAGTTATAGTCCGCTCCCACCCCGGTTATAGTCCCCTCCCACCCCGGTTATAGTCCACTCCCACCCCGGTTATAATCCCCCTACCACTCTGGTTATAATCCCCCCCCCACCCTGGTTATAATCCCCCTCCCACTCTGGTTATAATCCCCCTCCCACCCCGGTTATAACCCCCCCCCCACTCCGGTTATAATCCCCCTCCCACTCCGGTTATAACCCCCCCACCCCGGTTATAATCTCTTCCCACCCTGGCTATAATCCCCTCCCACCCAGTTATAATCCCCCCCACTCCGGTTATAATCTCTTCCCAACCCGGTTGTAATCCCCTCCCTCCCCGGTTATAGTCCCTTCCCACCCTGGTTATAGTCCCTCTCCTATCCCAGATATAATCCCCCCACCCTGGTTATAATCCCCTCCCACCCTGGTTATAATCCCCCCCACCCCAGTTATAGTCCCCTCCCACCCCGGTTATAGTCCCCTCCAAACTTGTCCGTCAGGCAGAAGATACAAAGGTTTGAAAACACATACTAACAGATTCAAGAGCAGCATCTTCCCCGCTGTTATCAGACTCATGAACAGATCTCTCATACATTTGAGTTTACCTTTCTCTGTATCTCTAACACGATATTCTGCATTGTGTTCTCTTACCTTGCCATAACCATGTGAGGGATGATTTATCTTGTTGGCAGACAAAACCAAGAGTTTTTACTGTATCGAGGTACATGTGACACTAATTACATCAAACCAATCAAATCAGACTCCTTCCACCCTGCCTCATCCCACCCATATCCCTTTCTCCTTCTTCCTCATGCATTTATGTAGCGCTCTCTTCAATGCATCCACAGCCCCTCCTGTTGGGCAGAAGTGTCCCACAATGCTCTCTGCTTCAGCGCTTTCAGAATCACCATTAGGAGAGGCCAGTAACTTCGAGTAGTGGAGAGAGGTGCGCGTGTTTGCTAACGTCCGTGTTAGCAGCCCTCATCCCCCATCTTGCCCTTAAACCTGCTTGATTCACCTTTTCCCACGATCCCGTGTCGTTGAGTGGGCAAAGCAGCAGCAAGGAGGGCAGTGGTAGCTACATGGAGTACGCGAGAGTTGTGGGCGGAGTGGGGGGGAAGAGGTAGGGCGGTGAGCTGTTACTGCTGTGGCCTCTAACCAGGAAGTAGACAGAATCTCTGACTGCCAAGCAAATGCCTCACTGGGAAGTTTGTAAGTTGATTGTCTGGTGAGTATTTGCTGTTTATGGATTAAGCTTAAACAACTTCAAAGCAACAAGTGAGTAGCTGATGAGTAATGTTTTATTCTGTAAATAAGGTTTGCTGTTAGCAGTACAATGTGTTAAAATGTTAGTAGAAGTTAGTAAAGTTTAGTAAATCGCAGTAAATAAAGTCAATTGGTAAAGTGTATCCAGCAAGATTATCTGATTGGAAAGGTAGCTCCAACCTCTAGACTCTGCATGGTGTGCTCTGTGGGAAATCCAGGACTTTTTTTGTTTTATTCAGACATGGGTATCATAGACTGGGCCTAGTGTTTATTGCCCGTCCCTAGTTGCCCCTTTGAGGAGGTGGGGATGAGCTGCCTTCTTGAACTGCTGCAGTCCTGTGCGGGGTAGGGACATCCACACAGTGCCATTAGTTGCAGGTTTCTGACCCAGTGACACTGAGGGAATGGTAATCCATTTCCAAGTCAGGATGGTGAGGAGCTCGGAGGGGAGCTTCCAGGGGGTGGTGCTCTTATGTATCTGCTGCCCTTGTCCTTCAAGATGGTGGTGATCATAGATTTGGAAGGTGTTGTCTGAGGATCTTTGGTGTAGACACAGGGGGTTAGGAAGGTGTTGTGCACGCTTGCCTTTATTACTCAGCCCTTTTGAGTACAGGAGTTGGGGCGTCATGTTGAGGTTGTACAGGACATTGGTGAGGCCTGTTCTGGAGAACTGTGTCCAGTTCTGGTCACCCTGTTATAGGAAAGATATTATTAAACTGGATAGGGTTCAGGAGAGATTTACCAGGATGTTGCCTGGACTGAATTGTTTGAGTTATAAGCAGAGACTGGATAGGCTGCAACTTTTTTCACTGGAGTGTAGAAGGTTGTAGGGTGACCTTGTAGAGGTTTATAAAACCATGAGGGGCACAGATAGGGTTAATTGAAGTTGTCTTTCTCCTAGGGTGGGGGGGGTTTCAAAATGAGGGGGCGTAATTTTAAGGTGAGAGGAGAAAGATTTTTTAAAAGGTGTCTTTTTTTAACACAGAGTGGTTCGTGTGTGGAATGAACTTCCAGATGCAAGTACGGTTACAACATTTAAAAGACATTTGACTAAGTTCATGAATAGGAAAGGTTTGGAGGGATAATGGCCAAGTGCAGGCAGGTGGGGCTAGTTTACTGTGGGATTATGGTCCGGTATGGACTGGTTGGGCCGAAGGATCTGTTTCTGTGCTGCATGACTCTACTGAGCGTCGGTGGTGGAGGCAGTGGATGTGGTACCAATCTCATGTCGAGCTTCTTGAGTGTTGCTGGAGCTGCCCCCATCCAGGGCAGGTGAGATAGCCAAGTCCTGGATCCCCCGTGAACGCAAGATGCATCATCAGTCGGTGGGTTTTGGGACTTGAGCACAACTGTGGTAGATCCATGAGGTTGAGGGTGCTATGGATAGTGTGTGGTCAGTCAACAGCTCAGGACTATGGAGAAAGAGAGGGAAGTTTACAGTTCACAAAAGAGGAGGAAAACAACAACAAACTGCCATTCCTAGATGTCACAATAGGAATGGGGAACTTCAAACCAGCATCTGCAGGAAAACCACACATATGGACCAAATACTTAACTACTTAAGCAATCATCCCAACACCCACAAACAATTAGGGGGGGTGAACATTATTTCAATGAGGTGTTTGGACATTATTTCAATGAGGCACCGCACACTGCAGCACCAAGGAACTACGAACAGCAGAAGAAAACCACCTATATAGCATATTCAAGACGAACATGTACCCAATAAACTCAATCTGCTGATTTCTCAACAACAAACCCAAACACCTAGACAAAATGCACCCAGAAACCCGAACCACTTTACCCTACATCAAAGACATCTCGGCAATGATTACCAGACTACTCAGGCCTCTTGGCATCATGGTAGCCCACAAACCAACCAAGACATTTAAACAGCAGCTAATGAACTTAAAAAGACCCAATACAAAGAACATGCAAAATGCACATCATCTACAAAATACTTTGCAAGGACTGTAATAAACACTACTTTGGACCAAGTGGTAGAAAACTCGCCACCAGGATACATGAACATCAACTAGCCACAAAAAGACATGACCCTCTCTCACTAGTATCCTCACATACAGATGAGGAAGGACATCACTTTGACTGGGACAACACATCCATCCTAGGACAAGCCAAACAGAGACACGCACAAGAATTCCTAGAAGCATAGCATGCCAACCAGAACAAACACATTGACTTGGATCCCATTTACCAGCCCCTGAGAAAAAGAACTGGAGATGACATCACCACAGAAACTGACTTCACCACAGGAAATGATGTCACCAAAACAAGGAAGCCTAAACACATAAATAGGACGTGGGTCACTAACACCAGTGCTTCACCAGAGGCTTACTGATGATGTTACTGACTATGGTGATGAAACGTCTGAAAATGAACCTTCCAGCTCAGCGAGCAACGTTACGTTCAGAGAGGAAAATGGCCACCACCTGGCAGGTAATGAAGAAACAGCAGCCTGGTAGTGGAGGGAGTGGGTCCCATGTTCCAACCTGATGGATGGTTCCACAGATACAGGAATAGATAAGTCTTCCTGCAGGCAGGAATGCCAGCCTGTAATGGTGCAGTGCCAAGGTCACAGAACAACAACAGAGCATCCTGAGGGGCAGGGGTGATCAGCTCAAATTCAGGACACCTCATCAAGAGGCAGCTACATCAAACAGAACCTGGAAATAGTCACAGTGTCATCATCTGGGGAGCTAGGTAGGAACAAACTGGCAAACACAGAGTCCCTACCGAGTGAGGGCAGGCCATTCGGCCCATTGAGTTCACACTGACTCTCTGGAAAGCATTTCACCCAGACCCACCCTATCCCTGTAACCCTTCATTTCCCCACAGCCAATCCACCCTAACCTACACATCCCTGGACACTATGGGACAATTTAGCATGGCCAATCCACCCTAACCTGCACATCTTCGGAGTGCGGGAAGAAACTGGAGCACCCGAAGTAAACCCACGCAGACACGGGGAGAATGTACAATCTCCACACAGGCAGTCGCCCCGAGGGTGGGATCGAACCTGGGTCCTTGGCACTGGGAGGCAGCTGCGCTAACCTGCTCGTAAAGGTACAACCTCCAGAACCCTCTGGGTACTGCCTGCAGACGGGTCGGGAAATTGGAGGGTAGAACAGAGGAGTGTGTTGCTGAAAGTGAGAAGGCGAGAGAGGGAGAGAGCGAGCTTTGAATTCCTGAGGTATAGGAACACTGGGATTCTCTGTGGGGAACTGCAAGACATAAAAAATAACAGTGATATGTATACCCCCTGCATTACATTTCTGTTGCTCCCAGAGTGGTTTCACATTGCCTTTAAGCGGCATGTTGATCTTTATGCATAGATTTTATTTTGAGGAATAATGATATTTTGAAATCTGGCTTAGTCAGGGTTTACTGAGGATATGTGTT
This sequence comes from Chiloscyllium punctatum, assembly GCF_047496795.1. NCBI lineage: Eukaryota > Metazoa > Chordata > Chondrichthyes > Orectolobiformes > Hemiscylliidae > Chiloscyllium > Chiloscyllium punctatum. The sequence continues at coordinate 16,673,558 of NC_092759.1, read as the reverse complement.
CCGTCTGATTAGATGGAATACTAGATCGACCGACTCCCCTCGGACCTGATTAATAAAAGGTTTTGGAAATGCCGGACAGGATTCATCTGTGGAAGGAGTGTGGCTCTGAGAGCTTGTGATTTCACATAAGTCTCTCGGAATATAACCTGGTGACGTGTGACTGATGGGAGGTCACGTTGCGGCATTGCTTCAGCCACTGTTAGAATGCTGTGTTGAATTCTGGTCTCCCTGCTCTAGCAGAGATGTTGTGAAACTTGAAAGGGTTCAGAAAAGATTTACAAGGATGTGTTGCCAAGGTTGGAGGGTTTGAGCTACAGGGAGAGGCTGAACAGGCTGGGGCTGTTTTCCCTGGAGCGTCGGAGGCTGAGGGGTGACCTTATAGAGGTTTATAAAATCATGAGGGGTATGGATAGGTTAAATAGACAAGGTCTTTTCCCTGGGATGGGGGAGTCCAGAACTAGAGGGGCATATGTTTAGGATGAGAGGGGAAAGATATAAAATGGACCTCAGGGGCAACTTTTTCACACAGAGGGTGGTACGTGTGTGGAATGAGCTGCCAGAGGAAGTGCTTGAGGCTGGTACAATTACAGCACTTAAAAGGCATCTGGATGGGTACATGAATAGGAAGGGTTTGGAGGGATATGGGCCGTGTGCTGGCATGTGTGGTGAGATGAATTTAGGATATCTGGTCAGCATGGACGCATTGGACCAAAGGGTCTGTTTCCGTGCTGTACATCTCTCTGACTGTATGATAAGGGGTGATCTCAGAAAAACGTACCAAGTTACACAAGACACTGTCAGAGGGAGAGCGCATCAAAGTAATTTAAAAGGTGGAGTCAGGGTAAGGGGGAAAATTAATAGATTTTAAACTCGGGTCGCTGTGTGCATAAGTGAGCAGACAGATTATAATAAGATTGCAGAGTTAGCACAGACTGTCATGTGGAAATATGATGTGTAGTGATAATAGAAATCCTGCTCAAGAAAAATTTGGGTGAAATAAGTGAATCGCCAGGACCACAATATTAAAACCCCGTCCATAAAATCCTGAGCTAAATAATGACTGTTTTATTTTGTGAAGCGAAAACACTGTTTCTTAACGCAACTTGCAATCGCTGTGTAACTTGGCAAGTTAATTCGTTGAATCAGTGAAACTGGTGTTAAAATATTCCTGGATATAAGGTGTTCAGGAATCTCAAGAGCTAGGAAAGGAGGAAGGAAGAAGGGTCACCGGACCCTTCACTGTGATTTCCCTTCATAGATGCTGCCAGACCTGCTGAGCTTTTCCAGCGATCTCTGAGCTGGTTTCCAATTTCCAACTTCCACAGTTCTTTCGGTTTTGTGAAGGTTTAATTACATTGTTCTGGAGCATTGTCCAGTGCTTTCGAGTTTAAGGGTGGCATGGTGACTCAGTGGTTAGCACTGCTACCTCACAACACCGGGGTCCCGGGTTCGATTCCAGCCTCGGGCGACTGTCTGTGTGGAGATTGCACGTTCTCCCTGTGTCTGTGTGGGTTTCCTCCGGATGCTCTGGTTTCCTCCCACAGTCCGAAGATTTGTTCAGGTTAGGGTGGATTGGCCGTGCTATGTTGACCAGGGGTGTGTAGGCTGGGTGGGTTAGCAATGGGGAAATGCAGAGACGGGGGGGTGGGGTGGGGTGGGGTGGGTGGGAGGGTCAGTGTGGACCTGCATATCCTTGATGGAGTGGGAGGGGGAGTTGAAGTGTTCAGCCACGGGGCGGTGGGGTTAATGGGTGCGGGCGTCCCAGAGATGTTCTCCGAAACGATCTGCAAGAAGGCGTCCTGCCTCCCCAATGTCCAAGAGACTATACCGGGTGCAACCAGATGCAGTAGATGACGTTGGTAGAGGTACAGGGAAATTTCTGTTGGATGTGGAAGGATCGCTGGGGACCTGGCACGGAGGTGAGGGGAGTGGTGTGGGCTGATGGAGGGCATGGAACAGACGAGGGAGTCGCGAAGGGAACACTGAGGGTGGGGAGGGAAATGTATCTCTGGTGGTGGGGTCCGTTTGTAGGTGGCAGAATTGGCAGAGAATGATGTGATGTTTCCGGTGGTTGGTGGGGTGGAATGTGAGGACAGAAACCACAGCAATCCCCGCACATCTGTTCGACGCCCCAAGGGATCCTTCCACATCTGACAGAAGTTTACCTGTACCTCTCCCAATGTCATCTACTGTGTCTGTTGCACCCAATGTGGTCCCCCCTACATCGGGGAGACTGGACGCCTTCTTGCGGATCATTTCATGGAACATCTCTGGGGCCAACCACACCCACCAACCCCACCGCCCCGTGGCTGAATACTTCAACTCCCCCTCCCACTTCATCAAAGATATACAGGTCCTGGGCCTCCTCCACCGCCTAACCCTTACCACCCGACGCCTCATACTCTGCCTTGGGATGCTGTAACTACACAGGATCAATGTGGATTTAAACAGCTTCCTCATTTACCCCCCGCCCCCCACATTATCCCAGTGCCAAGCCTTCAACTCAACAGCGCCCTCCTCTCCTGTCCATCATTCCCCCCCCACTGACCTATCACCTTCTCCCTCACCTCCATCCACCTATCGCTTTCCCGGCTACCTCTCCCCAATCCCACCCCCTCCCATTTATCTCTCAGCCCCCTGCCCACCAGCCTCATTCCTGATGAAGGGCTTATGCCTGAAACGTCGATCCTCCTGCTCCTCAGATGCTGCCTGACCTGATGCACTTTTCCAGCAACACACTCTCCACTCTGATCTCCAGCATCTGCAGTCCTCACCTTCTCCTAGTTGAAATACCATTAGGGGTCAACTTACACATGAGATTGATCTATTGATGATATACATGACCTATACCATGTATAGGTCGATCTCACGTATAAACTGACCTCTTATTTTTGGCCAAAATAGCTTGTATTTTCTATATATCTCGTGTATAAGTCGACCCTAGTTCTTTACAGTTACAGATCAATATTTATGAGTGAGTGTCCCTGCCCATTGTGCTCCACTCTGGCTCTCCAGTCTGCTGGCCAGTCCACTCCATTCCGGGTCTTTGAGCCCGCCACCTGTCCACCCCAGGTTTTCAGAATTACTGTAATGGTACAACAATACAGGCAGACCGCCGTATCCACGGAGTCGGTTTCAGTTATCCACGTTTTACCACGGCCTGAACATATGACAAGGAACCTTCCAGAACCAGGGACCAGGTTAGCTGCCTGGAAGGTAAATTTCCCATTTTATCTATTTTGTAAATAAATACTCAGCCCCTCGAGAACAATACCTCGTGCATGAGTCGTCCCCTAATTTCAGATTTTAAAAAAAAGTCTTCAAAATTCACCCTATACACGAGTATGTGCGGTAAACCTGTAGGATTGTAACCTGGTGTCTTGTAACCTTGTCCACCCCGATCCAACACTGCCACCTTCACGTCAAAATGTAAAGTGTGGGATTTTGTAAAGCATTCTTTCCTGCCATCTTCAACAATTTATAAAGCCTCTGCACCCTCTGTTTCCCACATCCACTCAGGGCTGGTATACTTTATTTTCCCACATTGGTTTTCCAAATTATTCCAGCCAAAACGAAATATTTACACATTTTTCTGTATCGTACATTCATAGAGATGTACAGCACGGAAACAGACCCTTCGGTCCAACTTGTCCATGCCGACCAGATATTCTACAATCTTCTACTCCACAGCCACCTGAAGGAGCAGTGCTCCGAAAGCTACTGCTTCCAATTAAACCTGTTGGACTATAACCTGGTGTTGTGTGATTTCCAACTAAATTAACCTAGTCCTACCTGCCAGCACCCGGCCCATATCCCTCCAAACCCTGCCTATTCATATACCCATCCAGATGCCTTTTAAGTGCTGTAATTGTACCAGCCTCCACCACATCCTCTGGCAGCTCATTCCATACACGTACCACCCTCTGGGTGAAAACGTTGCCCCTTAGGTCCCTTTTAAATCTTTCCCCTCTCACCTCAAACCTACACCCTCTAGTTCTGGACTCCCCCACCCCAGGAAAATGTGTCGGGAGTGTGGCGCTGGAAAAACACAGCAGGTCAGGCAGCATCCGAGGAGCGGGAGAATCGACGTTTCGGGCGTAAGCCCTTCGTCAGGAATGAGGATTGTAGGCTAGGGGTTGAGATATAAATGGGAGGGGGGTGGGGCTGGGGGATAGTTGCCTGAGAATATAATAGGTAGATGAAGATGAGGGAGAAGATGATAGGTCAGAGGGGGCAGTGATGGATGGGTCCGGAGGGTTGTGCTGAGTTGGAGACTTGGGACTGGCATAATGTGGGGGGGAGGGGAAATGAGGAAGCTGCTGAAATCCACATGGATCCTGTGTGGCTACAGGGTCCCAAAGTGGAATATGAGGCGTTCCTCCTCCAGGCATCGGGCGGTAACGGTTTGGTGGTGGAGGAGGCCCAGGATCTGCATGTCCTTGATGGAATTGGAGAGGGAGTTGAAGTGTTCAGCCACGGGGCAGTGGGGTTGGTGGGTGTGGATGTCCCAGAGATGTTCTCTGAAACGATCCGCAAGAAGGCGTCCTGTCTCCCCGATGTAGAGGGGACCACACCGGCTGCAACGGATGCAGTAGATGACATTGGGAGAGGTACAGGTAAGTTTCTGATGGATGTGGAAGGATCCGTTGGATGGAGGTGAGGGGAGTGGTGGTGGGGGAAGGTGCCAGCAGTGGGGTGTGGGCCGGTGGGGGGAGGGCGTGGACCTGACGAGGGAGTCACAGAGGGTATGGTCTTTTGGGAACGCTGACAGGGGTGGGGAGGGAATCTCTCAACCTTTATGGTATTTGAAACCATGCTCTGTGGGTGCGTGGCTGACAAAGGTTCACCTGATCAAGGAGAAGTGGTGAGAAAGGTTGCGATCTCAAACAAGCCTGTTGGATTGTAACCTGGTGTTGTGTGACTTCTGACATTAGTATTGGCAGTACAGAGCGCAGAAACTAAAGAGAGGGTACACCGAACTTACAAGAGACACCGGTTGAGCGCTATTGTCTCCAGTTCCAGGAGCAGGTTTTTGGAAGGCTTTGAAAGGATTACGGAAGATATTCACCAGAATGATTCCAGGAATGAGGAAGTTTATTTGAGGTAGGCGAGAGGAGTCAGAGTTGCTTTCCTTTCGAAAAGAAAGGCCCAAAGGAGAGTAAACAGAGGCGTTCAAAACCACGAGGGGGCCTGGACTAGGAGGATAGGGAGAAACTGTTCCTATCTGTGAAAAGAATGAGAATGCGCAGGGCGTGGAAGTTAACCTGATAAATGAAAGCACTAATCAGAGAAATAAAATGCAAAACGGTGAGTGGTTAAGGTTTGGAATGAGCTGCCTGAGGTATTCATTGTGGCATCACCGGGAAAGGACAAATGTGTGAGGTTACAGGGAGTCTCCCTGCTCAACTCAGGAGATTCCCCATGGACACGATGGAATAGTTTACTCGCTGGAATAGCATTTCAGACGTATTTCAGTGTGCTTTCGTGATGAGAGGGGTTTTGGGCCATCTGCTAGAAAGTGGGGTGGGAACAGTTCAGTGGTTGGCGTAGACTCAATGGGGCAAAGGGCCTTTCTCTGTGCAGTAGGCCTCAATGAAGCCTCTAAGTGAGAATCCTTCCCACCCCAAACCCTGGTGGCATTTTGTAAAAAAAAATGACTGGCTGGATTTTACGTGAATCGCCCTCTTACCTCCCTGTGTCCCTACTTCTCAACAAGAGATTACACCATCTCTAAGGGGCGGCGGCCACTTTGGGCACCATTTCTCTCCCCCCTCCCCTACCCCCCAACACTTAGGGTCTGTGGCCCCTGGAGATGAGCTGCTTCCTCTGCAAGTAGGCGAGGTATTGTTTCTCGGGGAGTACCATTCGCCGACAGAGCTCCAGGTCATCTCTGCTGAGGTTGACCTTCAGCACGTAGCCCTGGATCTTAGCCTTGCCGGAGCTGTGGGGCATGAAACTGGGGTCGCAGACCTGCCCGGGGCAGCTGCTTTCGAGACAGCGGGAGGCCAGGCGGTGGCTCAGGGCCTTCAGGTGGGCCACGTCGCTCTCCATCCTCTGGGCGCCGTAGCTGGAGATCCGCCGCCAGAGGGAGGCATTGTAATGGCTGTAGAGTCTCCAGTCTAGGTGGTTCCAGGCCCGCAGCCTCTCCACCGAGCTGGCGTTCAGAGGCAAGACCGAGTCGTTGGAGCGGGTGTTCAGCTTGAAGTAGGCCACGTCCTCCAGGTCCCAGCACAGCGCCTCCTTCAGGAGGATCAGCGACTCGTCGAAATACTCAGCGACCAGCACCAGGTCAAAGATTCGGTCCAGCTGGGCGAGGACGGCATCGACGTAACCGGGCACGTCCTCCATGTTGTTGTCGTGCCCGAAGTCGAACCACATGACGTTGCGGGCGTAGTGGTTGTTCGGCTCCAGGCCCCTGTAGTGACGCTCGGGGGAGGCCACAAACTCATCCAGGCTCTTGGCATTACTGAAGGCCGGGCAGTAGAAGCGGTAATAGGCGAAGGAGGACTCAGCCAACCGGACAGGGTCCCTGACGATGGAGAAGTAAAACGAATCGCTCGGCACCACCTTCTTCACCTGTGGGGGGCGGGGGGGGGAAGGGGGAAGAGAGAGCTACATGAGACAGCGAGGAAACAGGAAGTAGGCCCTCAAGCCTATCCCGCCATCGTGTCTTGACGTCATTCGCAGGATGCAGGCGCCGCTGGATAGGCCTGGCCCTTATTGCTCCTCCCTCTCCCTAACTGCCCCCTTTCCTGAGGGAAAATGTCAGGATTTTAGAGGCGGAAACTCTCAGAAACAGTTCAATGTGCATGTGCGATGCCAGGGCTGTGGGCCAAGTGCTCGAAAATGGTGTGGGAACACCTTGGCGCTTGGCTCGGATTCAACAGGTCCATCTCTGTCCTGTAGGCCTTGACGCCTGGGATCGTTCGGAGGGCGGCTGGAATTGATCAGATTTGCCATGTGGGAGCGGGAGCAGAAAACAGAGGCCATGTGACAATGATGGCTGCCTTCTCTGGACGGTTATCGTTCAAGGTTCTCCCGATTGAACCCGCCAATTCCTGACGTGGGATTTGAGCTCCAGCCTGGGCCTCCAGATTGGTCGCCTGGGGGACACCAATAACACATGAGTGAGCGGGAAGTGCTCAAAATAAATACTCCTGTTAAAAATCCACTTCCCTTTCACGATGCTAAGAGTCCTCTTTGAACCCTCTTTGATAGAAAGAGAGGCAAGAGAGAAGGGGGAGTGGCGTTTTTGATAAGGGACAGCATTACAGCTGTACTGAGGGAGGATATTCCCAGAAATACATCCAGGGAAGTTATTTGAGTGGAACTGAGTATTAAGAAAGGGATGATCACCTTATTGGGATTGTATTATAGACCATATAATAGTCAGAGGGAAATTGAGAAACAAATTTGTAAGGAGATCTCAGCTATCTGTAAGAATAATAGGGTATTTATGGTAGGGGATTTTAACTTTCCAAACATCGACTGGTACTGCTATAGTGTTAAAGGTTTAGATGGAGAGGAATTTGTTAAGTGTGTACAAGACAACTTTCTGATTCAGTCCGTGGATGTACCTACTAGAGAAGGTGCAAAACTTGACCTACTCTTGGGAAATAAGGCAGGGCAGGTGACTGAGGTGTCAGTGGGGGAGCACTTTGGGGGCCAGTGACCATAATTCTATTAGATTTAAAATAGTGATGGAAAAGGATTGACCAGATCTAAAAGTTGAAGTTCTAAACTGGAGAAAGGCCAATTTTGATGGTATTAGGCAAGAACTTTTGAAAGCTGATTGGAGGCAGATGTTGGCAGGTAAAGGGACGGCTGGAAAATGGGAAGCCTTCAGGAATGAGATAACAAGAATCCAGAGAAAGTATATTCCTGTCAGGGTGAAAGGGAAGGCTGGTAGGTATAGGGAATGCTGGATGACTAAAGAAATTGAGGGTTTGGTTAAGAAAAAGAAGGAAGCATATGTCAGATATAGGCAGGATAGATCGTGTGAATCCTTAGAAGAGTATAAAGGTAGTAGGAGTATACTTAAGAGGGAAATCAGGAGGGCAAAAAGGGGACATGAGATAGCTTTGGCAAATAGAATTAAGGAGAATCCAAAGGGTTTTTACAAATATATTAAGGACAAAAGGGTAACTAGGGAGAAAATAGGACCCCTCAAAGATCAGCAAGGCAGCCTTTGTGTGGAGCCGCAGGAGATGGGGGAGATACTAAATGAATATTTTGCATCAGTGTTTACTGTGGAAAAGGACATGGAAGATATAGACTGTAGGGAAATAGATGGTGACATCTTGCAAAATGTCCAGATTACAGAGGAGGAAGTGCTGGATGTCTTGAAACGGTTAAAGGTGGATAAATCCCCAGGACCTGATCAGGTGTACCCGAGAACTCTGTGGGAAGCCAGAGAAGTGATTGCTGGGCCTCTTGCTGAGATATTTGTATCATCGATAGTCACAGGTGAGGTGCCGGAAGACTGGAGGTTGGCAAACGTGGTGCCACTGTTTAAGAAGGGTGGTAAAGACAAGCCAGGGAACTATAGACTGGTGAGCCTGACCTCGGTGGTGGGTAAGTTGTTGGAGGGAATCCTGAGGGACAGGTTGTACATGTATTTGGAAAGGCAAGGACTGATTAGGGATAGTCAACATGGCTTTGTGTGTGGGAAATCATGTCTCACAAACTTGATTGAGTTTTTTGAAGAAGTAACAAAGAAGATTGATGAAGGCAGAGCAGTAGATGTGATCTATATGGACTTCAGTAAGGCGTTCGACAAAGTTCCTTATGGGAGACTGATTAGCAAGGTTAGATCTCATGGGATATAGGGAAAACTAGCCATTTGGATACAGAACTGGCTCAAAGATAGAAGACAGAGGGTGGTGATGGAGAGTTGTTTTTCAGACTGGAGGCCTGTGACCAGTGGAGTGCCACAAGGACCAGTGCTGGGTCCTCTACTTTTTGTCATTTACATAAATGATTTGGATGCGAGCATAAGAGGTACAGTTAGTAAGTTTGCAGATGACATCAAAATTGGAGGTGTAGTTGACAACAAAGAGGGTTACTTCAGATTACAACAGGATCTGGACCAGATGGGCCAATGGGCTGAGAAGTGGCAGATGGAGTTTAATTCAGATATATGCGAGGTGCTGCATTTAAGCAGGACTTATACACTTAATGGTAAGGTCCTAGGGAGTGTTGCTGAACAAAGAGACCTTGGAGTGCAGGTTCATAGCTCCTTGAAAATGGAGTTGCAGGTGGATAGGATAGTGAAGAAGGCGCTTGGTATGCTTTCTTTTATTGGTCAGAGTATTGAGTACAGGAGTTGGGAGGTCATGTTGTGGCTGTACAGGACATTGGTGATGCCACTGTTGGAATATTGTGTGCAATTCTGGTCTCCTTCCTATTGGAAAGATGTTGTGAAACTTGAAAGGGTTCAGAAAAGATTTACAAGGATGTTGCCAGGGTTGGAGGATTTGAGCTACAGGGAGAGGCTCAACAGGCTGGGGCTGTTTTCCCTGGAGCGTCGGAGGTTGAGGGGTGACCTTATAGAGGTTTATAAAATCATGAGGGGCATGGATAGGATAAATAGGCAAAATCTTTTCCCTGGGGTCGGGGAGTCCAGATCTAGAGGGCATAGGTTTAGGGTGAGAGGGGAAAGATATAAAAGAGACCTAAGGGGCAACTTTTTCACGCAGAGGGTGGTGCGTGTATGGAATGAGCTGCCAGAGGAAGTGGTGGAGGCTGGTACAATTACAACATTTAAAAGGCATCTGGATGGGTATATTTATTAGATTCCGTACAGTGTGGAGAGACGCCCTTCAGCCCAACCAGTCCACACCGCCCCTTCGAAGAGTAACCCACCCAGACCCATTTCCCTCTGACTAATGCACCTAACACTATGGACAATTTAGCATGGCCAATTCACCTGGCCTGCACATCTGTGGGAGGAAACTGGAGCACCCGGAGGAAACCCACACAGACATGGGGAGAATGTGCAAACTCCACACAGACAGTCAACCGAGGTGGGATCCTGGTGCTATGAGGCAGCAGCACTAACCACTGAGCCACCATGCCATCCTACACAAATAGGAAGGGACAGGGGCCGGGTGCTGACAGGTGGGACTAGATTGGGTTGGGATATCTGGTCGGCATGGACGGGTTGGGCCGAAGGGTCTGTCTCCGTGGTGTACACCTCTATGACTCTATGACTAAGACCTGTTTCAACATTGGGGTCATCCCCATGACCTTTGACAGTTAAACAGGAAGCTCCGTTGTCCGTTCTCCCGAGAGACAGAATTGTCAACTTGTCGGGGGGGGGGAGCTGAGACCTTACCCAGGAGGCCACACTGTCCTGGCTCGACCAGAGAATCTCTGGAAATGAATCATCGGTGATGGTTAGAAGGTGAAAGGACTCACTCACTACCTCCGGGTGGTTAAACCTCATGTGGTTGCACAGGATGTTGAACTCGCCGAGGTGCTTCTTGGTGAAGCGTTTGACGTATTCCGCCTTGAACCTTTGAGGGTAACTGAGGTGGTCGTAATAGGGCAGAGCGAAGGTGAGATTGTGGGCCTCACCGTACCGATACAGGATGTTCAGGATGGTACTGCTCGCCGTCTTGTGGGTCTTCAGGAACACCAGGTTCTGCTTCGGAACGCAGGGAGGCTCCAGTGGGATTTCCACGCTGCGCCTGAAAAGCCAAAGGGATTTGGTCATGGGAGGAACACATTCACCTCACACACTTGACGCTGTGAGAGGTCGCTAGGCGCAAGAGATCTGAGGTGAAGGACACGCTCAGGGAGGTCATGGAGCCACCCAGCACAGAAACAGACCCTTCGGCCCAACTCCTCCATGCCGACCAAGTTTCCCAAACTAAACTAGTCCCCGCCTGCGCTTGGCCCATATCTCTCCAAACCTTTCCTTTCCATGTATCTGGCCGAATGTCATACAGACATAGAGACATACAGCACGAAAACAGACCCTTCAGCCCAACTCGTCCGTGCTGACCAGATACCCTAACCTAATCTCGTCTCATTTGCCACTACTTGGCCCATATCCCTCTAAACCCTTCCTGTACCCATCCACATGCCTTTTGAATGCGGTAATTGTATGGAGACATAGAGTTCGAGAGAGTGGTGCTGGAAAAGCACAGCAGGTCAGGCAGCATCCAAGGAGCAGGAGAATCGACGTTTCGGGCATAAGCCCTTCATCGGGAATGAAGGCCTGATGATGGGCTTATGACCGAAATGTCGATTTTCCTGCTCCTCGGATGCTGCCTGACCTACTGTGCTTTTCCAGCACCACTCTCTCGACTCTCATCTCCAGCATCTGCAGTCCCCACTTTCTTCCACAGTCATAGAGCTGCCTTCTTAAGTATACTCCTACTTCCTTTATACTCTTCTAAGGATTCACTTGATCTATCCTGTCTATGCGTGAAATATACTTCCTTCTTTTTCTTGACTAAAACCTCAATTTCTTTAGTCATCCAGCATTCCTTACACCTACCAGCCTTCCCTTTCACCCTGACAGGAATATACTTTCTCTGGATTCTCATTATCTCATTTCTGAAGGCTTCCCATTTTCTAGCCGTCCATTTTCATCTGCCCCCAGTCAGCTTTTGAAAGTTCTTGCCTAATACCATCAAAATTGGCCTTCCTCCAATTTAGAACTTCAACTTTTAGATCTGGTCTATCCTTTTCCATCACTATTCTATAACTAATAGAATTATGGTCGCTGGCCCCAAAGTGCTCCCCCACTGACACTTCAGTCACCTGCCCTGCCTTATTTCCCAAGAGTAGGTCAGGTTTTGCACCTTCTCTAGTAGGTACATCCACAGACTGAATCAGAAAATTTTCTTGTGCACACTTAACAAATTCCTTACCACTATGATAGTCGATCTTCCGTAGTTACACCTGCACCACTCCCCACCTTTTCCTCCACTACATTGATGACTGTATTGGCGCCACCTCGTGCTCCCATGAGGAGGTTAAACAGTTCATCAACGTCCCCAACACATTCCACCTGGACCATCTCTGACACCTCCCTCCCCTTCCTGGACCTCTCCATCTCCATTAATGACAACCGACTTGACACCAACATTTTTTACAAACCCACCGACTCCCACAGCTACCTGGATTACACTTCTTCCCACTCTACCTCCGGCAAAAATGCCACCCCATATTCCCAATTCCTCCGCCTCCGCCGTATCTGCTCCCAGGAGGACCAGTTCCACCACAGAACACACCAGATGGCCTCCTCTTTAAAGATCGTTGCCCTCCAACACATCTCATTCACATCCCGCACCTCCGCCCTCCAATCACACCCCTCCAACTGTAACAAGGACAGAACCCCCCCGGTGCTCACCTTCCACCCTACCAACCTTCGCATAAACCGCATCATCTGCTGACATTTCCGCCACCTCCAAAAAGACCCCACCACCAGGAATATATTTCCCTCCCCACCCCTTTCCACCTTCCGCAAAGACCATTCCCTCCGTGACTACCTGGTCAGGTCCACACCCCCCTACGACCCACCCTCCCATTCTGGCACTTTCCCCTGCCATCGCAGGAACTGTAAAACCTGTGCCCACACCTCCTCCCTCACCTCCATCCAAGGCCCTAAAGGAGTCTTCCACATCCATCAAAGTTTTACCTGCACATCCACCAATATCATTTATTGTATCCGTTGCTCCCGATGTGGTCTCCTCTACATTGGGGAGACTGGGCGCCTCCTAGCAGAACGCTTTAGGGAACATCTCCGGGACATCCGCACCAATCAACCACACCGCCCCGTGGCCCAACATTTCAACTCCCCCTCCCACTCTGCCGAGGACGTGGAGGTCCTGGGCCTCCTTCACCGCCGCTCCCTCACCACCCGACACCTGGAGGAAGAACGCCTCATCTTCTGCCTCAGAACACTTCAACCCCAGGGCATCAATGTGGACTTCACCAGTTTCTTCATTTCCCCTCCCCCCACCTTACCCCAATTCCAACCTTCCAGCTCAGCACCATTCCCATGACCTGTCCTACCTGCCTATCTCCCTTCCCACCTATCCACTCCACCCTCCTCTCTGACCTATCACCTCCATCCCCTCCCCCATCCACCTATTGTACTCTTTGCTACCTTCTCCCCAGCCACATCCCCCCTCCCATTTATCTCTCCACCCCTGAGGCTCCTGCGACATTCCTGATGAAGGGTTCCTGCCCAGATCGTCGGTTTTCCTGCTTCTCGGATGCTGCCTAACCTGCTGTGCTTTTCCAGCACCACTCTAGTCTAGACTATGGCAGTCCAAGTCTATATTTGGAAAATTTAAAATCCCCTACCATAACCACCCTATTATTCTTACAGATAGCTGAGATCTCCTTACATGTTTGTTACTCAATTTCCCTCTGACTATTGGGGGGACTATAACACAACTCCAATAAGGTGATCATCCCTTTCTTATTTCTCAGTTCCACCCAAATAACTTCCCTGGATGTATTTCCGGGAATATTCCTCCCTCAGTACAGCTGTAATGCTATCCCTTATCAAAAACGCCACTCCCTCTCCTCTGTTACCTCCCTTTCTGTAACATTTATATCCTGGAACATTAAGCTGCCAGTCCTGCCCATCCCTGAGCCATGTTTCTGTAATTGCCATGATATCCCAGTCCCATGTTCCCTAACCATGCCCTGAGTTCATCTGCCTTCTCTGTTTAGGCCCCTTGCATTGAAATAAAATGCAGTGTATGCCTGCCCTGTCTGACTCGCTCCTTTTCCCAACTGTACCAGTCTCAGACTGATTTCTTTCCTCACTATCTCCCTGGGTCACACGCCCTCCCCCCCACCTTACTAGTTTAAATCCTCTCAAGCAGCTGTAGCAAATTTCCCTGCCAGTATATTAGTCCCCTTCCAATTTAGGTGCAATCTGCCCTTCTTGTACAGGTCACTTCTACCCCAGAAGAGATCCCAATGATCCAAAAATGCGAATCCTTACCCCATACACCAGCTCCTCAGCCACACATTCATCTGCACTATCCTCCAATTCTTACCCTCATCAGCTCTTGGCACTGGGAGTAATCCTTTGTAATTTCCTGCCTAACTCTCGATATTGTCCCGTTAGAATCTCATCCTTTTCCCTTCCTATGTCATTGGTTCCAATGTGTACAATGACCTCTTGCTGGCCCCTCTCCCCCTTGAGAACATTCTGCACCCTCTCTGAGACATCCCTGGCACCAGGGAGGTAACACACCATTCTGATTATTCATTGCTGGCCACAGAAACGTCTGTCTGTACCTCAGACTAGACAGTCCCCTAACACAATCGATCCCTTGGAACCCGACATACCCCTCATTGCATTAGAGCCAGTCTCAATACCAGAAACATGGTTGTTCGTGTTGCATTCCCCTGACAATCCATCACATACTACATTTTCCAAAACAGCATACTTGTTTGAAATGGGGATAGCCACAGGAGATTCCTGCACTACCTCCCTCTCTTACTTTTCCTGCAGTTAACCCATCTACCTGACTGTATCTGTGGGTTTTCTCCCTTCCATCACATCCCCATTGCTCTTGTAAATTCCTCACTGCCTTTAACTGTCGCTCCAACCATTCCATTCAATCTGATAGGATTCGCAATCAACAATATTTATTGCAGATATAATCCTCAGTGACACATAAACTCTCCCTAAACTCCCACATCCGACAAGAAGAGCAGATCACTCTGCTAATGGCCATCTTTGCTCCTTCACAATCCACAGACCCAGAAAATAACACCGTCTTACTGCTCTAAACAAACACTGCTCCAAGGTAACTTAGTACCTATGTTTTATATTTTTAAAATTTAATCAAGAGACAGATCTCAATAAAAACGTATTATCAAAAAAGAACTCCACTCTAGTCACTATTATAGATTTACAAAAAGTGACAGTAAGGTTCACTTAATAGTCAAGGCCTTTTCCCCAGGGTTGGGGAGTCCAAAACTAGAGGGGCATAGGTTTAAGGTGAGAGGGACAAGATTTAAAAGGGACCTAAGGGGCAACATTTTTACACAGAAGGTGTGACATGTGTGGAATAAACTGCCTCCAAACCACTCATGATTTTACAAACCTCTATAAAGTCACCCCTCAGCCTCCGACACTCCAGTGAAAAAAGGTCCCGGCCTATCCAGCCTCTCTGTGAAACCCAAACCCTCCAGACCCGGTAACATCCTGGTAAATCTCTTCTGAACCCTCTCCAGTTTAATAATATCTTTCCTATAACAGGGTGACCAGAACTGGACACAGTTCTCCAGAACAGGCCTCACCAATGTCCTGTACAGCCTCAACATGACACCCCCAACTCCGACAATCAAAGGTCTAAGCGATGAAGGCAAGCATGGCGAATACCTTCTTAAACCCTCCTGTCTGTGCACATGCTAAATGTCTTCTTCCCCACCCTGTCTACCACATCACCACCCTCTCTACCCCGTCACCACCCTCTCTACCCCATCACCACCCTCTCTACCCCGTCACCGCCCTCTCTACCACATCACCACCCTCTCTACCCCGTCACCACCCTCTCTACCCCGTCACCACCCTCTCTACCCCATCACCACCCTCTCTACCCCGTCACCACCCTCTCTACCCCGTCACCCTCTCTACCCCGTCACCACCCTCTCTACCCCATCACCACCCTCTCTACCCCATCACCACCCTCTCTACCCCATCACCACCCTCTCTACCCCATCACCACCCTCTCTACCCCATCACCACCCTCTCTACCCCATCACCACCCTCTCTACCCTGTCACCACCCTCTCTACCCCGTCACCACCCTCTCTACCCCATCACCACCCTCTCTACCCCGTCACCACCCTCTCTACCTCGTCACCACCCTCTCTACCCCGTCACCACCCTCTCTACCCCATCACCACCCTCTCTACCCCGTCACCACCCTCTCTACCCCATCACCACCCTCTCTACCCCGTCACCACCCTCTCTACCTCGTCACCACCCTCTCTACCACATCACCACCCTCTCTACCCCATCACCACCCTCTCTACCCCGTCACCACCCTCTCTACCTCGTCACCACCCTCTCTACCTCGTCACCATCCTGTCTCCCTGGAACAGAACGTAAATGTGTCTCATTGTAAACCACGTTTCGTTTTTAATGTAAAATGAGTCTCACTTAGTAAGCAAATAAATGGGTCACAGACACAGTCACACACACTCTCACACACACACAGACACACGTGCACACACACTCACACACATACACACACACTCACAGACACACACACTTTCACACACACTCACAGACACGCACACACACACTCACAGACACACACTCACACACACACAGACACACGGGTGCACACACACACGGGCACACACACTCACACACATACACACATGCACACTCCCTCACACACATACAGACACACACACACACTCACACACAGACACACACGGGCACACACACTCACACACATACACACACACACTCTCTCATACACACAGACACACGGGCACACACACTCACACACATACTCAAATGCTCACTCTCTCACACACACACACACACACACACTGTCTCATACACATACAGACACACACACTCTCACACACAGACACACACTCTCTCGCACACAGACACACACTCTCTCACACACACACAGGCACACACACTCTCTCTCTCTCGCACCCACACACAGACACACACACACGTGCACACAGTCTCTCTCACACACACACATGCGCATAATGATTACATATCCCTATAGTGCAGGGAGGAAGCCTGGACAGTATACTACAGTCTGGTGGGGGTTTGGTGGGGGGGGGGGTATGGGTGGGTGTGATAACACCCTGAAATTGGTACTCGACCTACCTGCTGGTGGTGAAATTGTAGACGGATCTCAGTGTGAAGCTGATGCTGGCTATAATGGTGATGAACAGAGATAGCTGTAATGCTTGGGTTCTACACCTGAAAACCTCCCTGGGATAGCGGGAGAGAAAACACAGGTTAGGCATCTCTAGCTCCAACGTACACTGACATTCCCGACCAGTTCAAACACGGGACTGGCGAAGGGGCCCCAGCGATATCGATCACCCAGTTGGTGTTCCTCTGCCGAGAGATCGCGGGATCTTCCTGTGCGCAGTGTGCCGAGGTGCGAGAACGAGGAAACGGGGCCGGGGGGGGGGGGGTTGGTTGATTGTGGGGGTGGGGGGGGAGTAGTTGGATGTCATTGGAATGAGAAACGTCTCATTCGAATAAGATCCTGAAGGCTTGTATTTCGCAATCATCTGGACACCATGCAAGAATGCCACGTTCCCAACGCTCACAACAATTTAACTGAGAGAGAGGGGCACTGATATCTTGGTCAGTGTGCTCAGGACACACCGGTGGGAGGTTTGGGCGATGAGAGGTTAAAAGTAATCGGAAATAAGGTGAGAACGAACAAGGGAGAGTTTTAATTTTCCAAGTGGCGAGTTGGAAGGGGACCAGGCATAGATTCAATTTTCAAAAGAGGGCACGGAAAGCGAGTTGAGAAATTATTTTGAGGAAATTATTTGCAAGGGTGTGGGTGAAGAGGACAGTGAATGAACTAATTGGACAGGTCAAGTCAAAAGAGACAGAATGGGCCAAGTGACCTCCTGTATCACTGTAAAATTCAGTCGTTTGACAATATAATCGCGATTCACGCAGTTGCACAAGTCAACCTTTCTGAAAGCTAGCTTTGTACCTTCCAGGTAAACACAAAGAGACTGCTTATTTCCTTAAACTCCTCAGTTTCTCTGGCCCAGCCTCATTTATCACAAACAAATCATTATCTCACTTAATTCACCTTGCCATTTTCCTCCTTTCTGTTAATTCATCTCACTGGCTCCAACAAGGGTTTCCAATAACGTCAATTCAGGTAAATCAATGCCTGGTGGAGGGTTCAAGCAGCGACCCTTGGATGGTCTACAGAGGGTACAGCAGCAGTTACAAACCTCTGAGCAACCGCTCCTTAAAAAGGGGCTAGACAAAGGCAGCTTTGAGGGGACGAACACAGAGATTTCCTTTTTGACTCAGACTTTTGCAATCGAGGGCTGCTTAGCAAATGCACTGTGAAAGTGTTTGACCCACTGCCAATCCAGGAGCAAAATAATTCTCTCTCCATCCCAGGGAGTGGCTGAGCTTCTTAAATAGGCCATGTCTTTGAAAGTGGATCAGCGATACCTTCCTTACAAACTCTGCTTCCCCCAGCCACTGAGGAAAATAAACATCCGATCGTGGTTGGGAAGCAGGGAATTGGAGTCCAAATAGATAAACCACGTCGTTGAAACAGTGACATTTTTCATTTACTTGCTTATTGGATTGAGGTGTCTCTGCCCAGCCCAGCGTTTATTGCCCTGAGAGCAGTTCAGAGTCAACCACATTACTGTGGATCTGGAGTCATGTGTAGGTCAGACCATTCCTGATGAAGGGCTCCTACCCGAAACGTCGATTTTCCTGCTCCTCGGATGCTGCCTGACCTGCTGTGCTTTTCCAGCACCACTCTGATCTAGACTCTGGTTTCCAGCATCTACAGTCCTCTCTTTCTCCCGTAGATCAGGCCTAGTAAGGATGGCAGATTTCTTTCCCCAAAGGGACATTAGTGAACCAGATGGGTTTTCTTTCCACCCCCTGTTGTTAGACCCTTAATTTCAGATTTCTTTTGATTGAAATCAATTTCTACCATTTGGCATGGTGGGGTTTGAACCCAGGTCCCAGAACATTAATAAACCAGATTCAATTCAATCCAGAGAAGGGGAGCCCTTCAGGGTTACCTCAGCCGGTGACGGGAATCGAACTCATGCGGTTGGTGTCACTCTGCATCGCAATCCAGCCTTCCAGCCAACCGAGCCTTGGTGCACGGCAGATTTCTCAGGCCCACGCCGCACCAATTACCTAAAATAAAGAACTCACAAATGATTTTAAGGTGGTTCATTAAAGCTTATTGAGAAGTTGTGGTACCGATGTGAAGCATAAGTTAAATAAACTGAAAAAAAAACCCATCTGGGCCTTTGTTCTACTCTTCTTGCCCACACTCCCCTCCATTTTCCTTCACCTTCCCCAGTCTTCCCCCAATTACCTTCAACATCCCCAATCTCCCTCCATTTTATTTTCCGTCTTTGCTGGTCTTCTCCCACCTGAAGGGGGCACTAGCTGCAAGCAGATTTCATTTGCCGGGCCTAGGGGGTGTATCCTATGACAGTCTCTGTGTTTCTAGCCAATGAGGACAGGACAAATGTGGCAGATGGGTACTGTCTCCTCGTTGGCCATCACCTTTTTGTATTCCCCTTTGCTGAAGGCCATTTCCCACGGAGTTTCCACAGCCATGAAAGAGGCCATTCAGGGCATTGTGCTGGTTCTATCCCCTCACGCCAATCTCCTGCCTTTACAACCCCCAGCCCCCATATCCCTGCACAGCACCTCCCTCCCAATAATCCTCAAATGCCACAATCGAACCTGCCTTGGCCACTTTTCCTGAAATCCCTACAGTGTGGAAGCAGGCCATTCGGCCTGTCGAGTCCACACCGACCATCTGAAGGGCATCCCACCCAGACTCATTCCCCCACCCTATCCCTGTAACCCTGCATTTCCCATGGCTAACCCACCCTAACCTGTACATCCTACAATGGGACAACTTAACACGGCCAGTCCACCCTAACCTGCACATCCCTGGACACTATGGGACAATTTAGCACGGCCAATCCACCCTAACCTGAACATCCCCGGGCACTATGGGACAATTTAGCACGGCCAATCCACCCTAACCCGCACATCCCTGGGCACTATGGGACAATTTAGCACGGCCAATCCACCCTAACCTGCACATCCCTGGGCACTATGGGACAATTTAGCACGGCCAATCCACCCTGACCTGCACATCTTTGGACTGTGGGAGAAAACCGGAGCACCCGGAGGAAACCCACACAGACACGGGGCGAATGTGCAAACTCTACACAGTCAGTCGCCTGAGGGTGGAATCGAACCCAGGTCCCTGGCGCTGGGTGGCAGCAGTGCTAACCACTGTGCCACCGTGCCACACACACACACACACACACACACCGAGCCACTTGCCTAAATAAATCGCAGGAAGGAAGAGCATTGGGAAGATATAGTGATGGCATGGGTCACAAGTCTGAGCTGCGTTATGTTCAGTGTTAGCTAACAGGAGACGAAGATAGCAAAAGACAAAAAAAAACACAGATGCTGGAATCCAAAGTAGGCAGGCAGGAGGCTGGGAGAACACAGCAAGGCAGGCAGCATCAGGAGGGACAGGCAAGAGGCTGGGAGAACACAGCAAGGCAGGCAGCATCAGGAGGGACAGGCAAGAGGCTGGGAGAACACAGCAAGGCAGGCAGCATCAGGAGGGACAGGCAGGAGGCTGGGGGAACACAGCAAGGCAGGCAGCATCAGGAGGGACAGGCAGGAGGCTGGGAGAACACAGCAAGGCAGGCAGCATCAGGAGGGACAGGCAAGAGGCTGGGAGAACACAGCAAGGCAGGCAGCATCAGGAGGGACAGGCAGGAGGCTGGGGGAACACAGCAAGGCAGGCAGCATCAGGAGGGACAGGCAGGAGGCTGGGAGAACACCGCAAGGCAGGCAGCATCAGGAGGGACAGGCAGGAGGCTGGGGGAACACAGCAAGGCAGGCAGCATCAGGAGGGACAGGCAGGAGGCTGGGGGAACACTGCAAGGCAGGCAGCATCAGGAGGGACAGGCAGGAGGCTGGGGGAACACAGCAAGGCAGGCAGCATCAGGAGGGACAGGCAGGAGGCTGGGGGAACACAGCAAGGCAGGCAGCATCAGGGGGCTGGGGGAACACAGCAAGGCAGGCAGCATCAGGAGGGACAGGCAGGAGGCTGGGGGAACACTGCAAGGCAGGCAGCATCAGGAGGGACAGGCAGGAGGCTGGGAGAACACAGCAAGGCAGGCAGCATCAGGAGGGACAGGCAGGAGGCTGGGAGAACACCGCAAGGCAGGCAGCATCAGGAGGGACAGGCAGGAGGCTGGGAGAACACCGCAAGGCAGGCAGCATCAGGAGGGACAGGCAGGAGGCTGGGGGAACACAGCAAGGCAGGCAGCATCAGGAGGGACAGGCAGGAGGCTGGGAGAACACAGCAAGGCAGGCAGCATCGGGAGGGACAGGCAGGAGGCTGGGAGAACACAGCAAGGCAGGCAGCATCAGGAGGGACAGGCAGGAGGCTGGGGGAACACTGCAAGGCAGGCAGCATCAGGGAGGACAGGCAGGAGACTGGGAGAACACAGCAAGGCAGGCAGCATCAGGTGGTGGTGAAGTCAACATTTCGGGTGTGACCAGATAGCACGAGAGCCAATGCCCACTCGGCTAATTCATTCTGAAGAAGGCTGTTCAGTTCCGCAATCAATAAATCCCCCAGAATGACCCAAGTCCCAGTGATCGCCGTCTCGGCATGACCAGAGAGAGAGCACTGAGAAAATGTCCAAAAACCATCGTCCCATTCGGCAAACACTTGGCTTCTAAAAGCAAATGGGGACAGCCATCCTGAGCTGACCTGTTCAGTTCCATGTTGCAAAGGGAGACTGAGCAGGGAAGAGAGCCAGGAACAAAACATTCCGTTTCTCAACGAAACGTCTGTGTATTTTTTTGTCCCTTCTTGCTCACAGTAACAGTGGAATGCCCCCAGCTCAGGGTCAATGCTGGAGGTGACCGCTGCTCAATGGGAGACCACCCCAAGGACTACCAGAGTTTGGAGTGTGTGTAGGTGAGTGTGTGCGTGTTTGTGCATGTGTATGTGTGTGAGAGTGTGCATGTGTGTGTGTGTGTGTGTGTGTGTGAGAGTGTGTATGTGTGTGTGAGAGAGTGTGTATGTGTGTGTGAGAGAGTGTGTATGTGGGTGCAAGTGTGCGTTTATGTGTGAGTGAGAGTGTATGTGTGTGTGTGAGTGAATGTGTGAGAAAGTGTGTGTTTTTGTGAGTGTGTGTTTTTGTGAGAGTGTGTGTGAGAGAGAGTGAGTGTATATGAGAGAGAGTGTGTGTGTGTGAGTGAGACAGCCTGTGTGTGTGCATGTGTGAGTGTGCATGAATGAGACAGTGTGTGTGAGAGAGCGCATGTGTGTGTGTACTTGTGTGAGACAATGTGTGTGAGTGAGACAGTGCGCGTGCACGTGTGAGAGAGTGTGTGTGAATGAGACAGTGCGCGTGTGTGTGCGTGTCTGAGACAGAGAGTGTGTGTGAGTGAGACAGCGCGTGTGTGTGTGCATATAATAGAGAGAGAGACTGTGTGTGAGACAGCGCATGTGTGCGCGCACGTGTGTGAGCGTGTGAGAGAGAGTGTGTGAGTGAGACAGCATGTGTGTGTGCACGTGCATGTGTGAGAGAGAGTGTGAGTGAGACAGTATGTGTGCATGTGTGTAAGTGTGGGTGAGTGCGTGTGTGAGTGAGACAGCGCACGTGTGTGTGTGAGTGTGTGTACAGATGTGTAAGTGTGGACGAGTGAGAGAGAGTGTGCGTGTGTGTGTGCACGTGTAAGTGTGGGTGAGTGCGTGTGTGAGTGAGACAGCGCGTGTGTGTGCACGTGTGTAGGTGTGGGTGAGCGAGAGGGAGTGTGGGTGTGTGTTCCTGCTGAACTGGCTGTTATCTAATTACATTCTGTCAGAGTTTGCTGAGTATAAATTGGCTGTAACATTTCCAGAAAAGTGATTACCTTTTACAAACCCCCCTCGGGTTTAGCCGTTTAGCACACTACAGAAATGCAAGTTGCTCTTTCCCAGAGACAATCAAAGTGAATGAAACTGCTTGGTGGTGAGGTCAGATTTCATTCTGCCAATCTATCCCTTGATTCAGTGCTGATAGAGCCGTGGGGTAACCACAATGAGGAGAATAGCTCTTTCTCTCTCTGCTACTGAATTACATTGAAATGAATTCAAGTCATTTCCACCCTGCTCTTGGCACAGCTGCCTCTGGAGTAAAGGCACACCCTGAAATTGTGACTTCACAGGGCAACAGTATTAGATTCCTGACTGACTAAATCCTGGAGCAGTGAGTGTGGTTCAATATCAATATCGTTTACCTGGGGACTGAGTCCATGGAGAGGAAGGAAATCAGCAACCCCTCCACACAGACGAAGAGAAACCTACTTCCAATTAGCAGTGATTAACATGATTGATTAGGCACAGAGGGACACGGATTTTAACAGTAATGCTGCCATAGAGATGTACAGCGCGGAAACAGACCCTTCGGCCCAACCCGTCCATGTCGACCAGATATCCCAACCCAATCTAGTCCCACCTGCCAGCACCCGGCCCATATCCCTCCAAACCCTTCCTATTCATATACCCATCCAAATGCCTCTTCAATGTTGCATTTGTACCAGCCTCCACCACTTCCTCTGGCAGCTCATTCCATACACGTACCACCCTCTGCGTGTGAAAAAGTTGCCCCTTAGATCCCTTTCATATCTTTCCCCTCTCACCTTAAACCTATGCCCCTCTAGTTTTCAACTCCCTCACCCCAGGGGAAAAAGACCTTGCCTATTTACCCTATCTGTGCCCCTTATGATTTTGTAAACCTCTATAAGGCCTCCGACACTCCAGGGAAAACAGCCCCAGCCTGTTCAGCCTCTCCCTGTAGCTCAAACCCTCCAACCCTGGCAACATCCTTGTAGATCTTTTCTGAACCCTTTCAAGTTTTACAACATCCTTCCTATAGCAGGGAGACCAGAACTGAAGGCAGTATTCCAAAAGTGGCCTAACCAATGACTTTGGAACCAATCTGAAGCCCATCTAACCTACACTATTCCATTTTCATCTACATATTTATCCAATGAACATTTAAATGCCCTTAAAGTTGGTGAGCCTACTGTTACAGGCAGTGCATTCCACGTCACTATTACTCTGAGTAAAGAAACTCCCTCTGATATCTGTCCTATATCTATCGCCCCTCAAGTTAAAGCTATGTCCCCTCGTGCTCACTGTCACCATCCCCAAATAAACGCAACTCTTATTTTTTCGCAACTTCCATCAGCAATCTTCAAAATTTTCTTCTCCTTCTGGAACAGGTTATATTTCCATCCCTGTTTGGTACAGTGACTCACAACGAGTCTCTTTAGCGGTAAATCAGAACCACAGTGTGTTGATGATTCCGTTCTGGGAATGTGACTGTTGTTAAGCACCCACAAGGAGGCAACGTCAGATAAGAGAGCAGACAAATACAACGCACTGCACTTTGGGAAGGCTAATCAGGGCAGGACTTACCAACTTAATAGTCAGGTGTTGCTGAACAAAGAGACCTTGGAGTATCCTTCTGAGAACAATTGAAAAGTGTGGGGCTGGAGAAGCACAGGAGAGTCAATATTTCGGGCATAAGCTCTTCATCAGGAATGTTTCTCCTCGTTCTGAGGAAGAGTCACTCAACCTGAAACGTTAATGCTGATTTCTCTCCACAGATGCTGCCAGACCTGCTGAGCTTTTCCAGCAATTGCTGTTTTTGACCTTGGAGTGCAGGTTCATAACTCCTTGGAAGTGGAGTCGCAGGGGGATAGGATAGTGAAGGCGGCGTTTGGTATGCTTTCCTTTATTGGTCAGAGTATGGAGTACAGGAGTTGGGAGGTCATGTTGCGGCTGTACAGGACATTGGTTAGGCCACTGTTGGAATATTGTGTGCAATTCTGATCTCCTTCCTATTAGAAAGATGTGAAACTTGAAAGCGTTCAGAAAAGATTTACAAGGATGTTGCCAAGGTTGGAGGGTTTGAGCTGCAGGGAGAGGTTGAATAGGCTGGGGCTGTTTTCCCTGGAGCGTCGGAGGCTGAGGGGTGACCTTATAGAGGTTTATAAAATCATGAGGGGGTATGGATAGGGTAAATAGACAAGATCTTTTCCCCAGTGTAGCGGAGTCCAAAACTAGAAGGGCATAGGTTTAGGGTGAGAGGGGAAAGATTTAAAAGAGACCTAAGGGGCAACTTTTTCACGCAGAGGGTGGTACGTGTATGGAATGAGCTGCCAGAGGAAGTGGTGGAGGCTGGTACAATTGCAACATTTAAAGGGCACCTGGATGGGTATATGAATAGGAAGGACTTAGAGGTATTGGGCCAAGTGCTGGCAAATGGGAATCAATCAATTTACAATATCTGGTCGGCATGGACGAGTTGGGCAGAAGGGTCCGTTTCTGTGGTGTTTGACTCTATGACTGAGTCACGCACGTTGAAACCACTTGGATGTTGTAATGTCTGCTCCATGGTTTGCAATGTGTTTTACCATTTAAATAAAATACCTTACAGAGTTAATCAACCCCCTCATTGGACCATTACTATTGACAAGATAGCCTGCCCCCTGCAACTTCCCCTCACCACCCTGACTTGGAAATATATCGCTGTTCCTTCGGTGTCGCTGGGTCAGAACACTAGAGCTCCCTCTCTAACAGCACTGTGTCCAGTTTTAGTGACTTCAGAGTTTTACTTGGCCAATGTACCCAGCATCCCTTGCGGTTCGGCCTTGTGTGGGTGTCCCTCCACACCGCACGGGTCTGCAGCGGTTCAAGAAGGCAGCTCACCCCCACCTTCTCAAGGGGGGGCAATTAGGGACGGGCGATAAATGCTGGGCCTAGCCCACATCCCTGAAAAAGATTAGCAAAAAACGGGTTCCATTTAAAGAGCTACAATTCCCATGGACCCCTCTTAAAGGGGCATGCACTCACATGGAGAAACGGCTTCAGTAAAAATGACAAATATTGCACGTCAACATACCTTCTTTTTCTGTCAGAATTTCATCTCTACAGGTGTTTCAATTTACTCCTAAAGATGGGGGAAGGAAAATATTCTCTAAGACCTGTAAACAAGGGCAAAAGAAACAGGATGTATGTCAAGTTTGCTTCAGGATGTAAATCATTAACTTTGTTGTCCATTGTGTTCAACAACTTAGAATCGTTCTCATTAGTTCCGAAATGGTGACTCCCTCACATATCAATTTGCCAGCAATGAATACGTAAGGCAATTGTTTTAGAAGTCTTCACTAAAGCTCCAGGTTACTACAGCTCTGCCAAGTAGTGAGACCAGGACTTTTCCAGGGAATCTCTCGTTCTCTGAGAACAATAGGTTCAGGTGAAGATGGTCAAATTTGGTCCAACTTCACTAGGAGGCAGGATTTCCCTCGCTCTCCAGTCTCCGAGGGAGTGAGGAGTCCTGTCCAGGTGCATGTCCCCCCCCCGGGCGTGTGTACGTGAGGGAGCGCGGTCAGGAGTCCCGGATTCAAATCCCTCCGGGGTGAGGGTTTGGAATCGACGGAATCAATTTGGAGTCGGGAGCTGGCTTCGTTTGCTGTGGGCGGGTGAGTTTTGCAGGGGTGGAGGGTGGGGACGGGGGCGGGGGGGGGGAGGGTCTCTATTACTCTTTCCGCTATCATCCCAAAGTAGCCTCATCAATGAAGCAAGCCGCCCCATCGCATTCTCCCCGCCAGCAGACATGACCATCTCTCCCTGGACAATGGGCACCGGTGGCCATCTACAAAACCCAAGGTCGGCCACCAGAAATCCATAGCTGCCCGCCCACACACCTCCCCCCCAATCCCCTAGCATTGAACAGTTCGGGTATTATTTGCCCTGACAGAGGGTAAATGCCCTTTTCCCTTTACCCCCACCCGCTTCGGTGATGGAGAGGGGGGGCATGCAGCTCCATCCAAGATGGCGGACACCTAGAGCTGACTGGATTGGCCTGGTTACCCCTCGGAATTTCGCATCAGGAACTGTCAATGTCTTGTTTTCCTTTTAATTTGTTCACAGAGCCACCCATCCCTAATTACCCAGAGGGCAGCTATGAGTCAACCGCACCTTTATTTTAATTAATTCACAGGATGGGCCAGCATTTAGTGCCCTTCCCAGTTGCCCAGAAGGAAGTTAATTGCTGAAGGGGACAATCAGCCGTGGATTCATATCCATCAGATTTTTGTAAAAATTGAATTCAAATTCCACCGTCTGACGTGGTGGGGTTTGAACCCAGGTCCCCCAGAACATTGCCTGAGTCTCTGGATCATAGATAATATGACGCTGTTAACGTGATAATACCACAAGACCCCTCCAGTTAAAGACAACAATCTCTCCGTCAATGTCGGTGTAATGAAGGAGCTGGACATTGTCTTCAGGAAGCAGAGTGGAGGGCATGCCCCCCTGTCTGTACTGATGGTGCTGAGGTAGAGATGGTGTCACGTTCCTGAGAGTGACGATCACCAACTATCTGCCCTGGTCCACCCACGTCAACGCTACGGTCAAGAAAGCACAGCAATGCCTCTAATTTCTCAGGAGGCTAAGGAAATTCCGAAGGTCCACGAGGACTCTGACCAACTTTTACAGATGCACCGTAGAAAGCATCCTCTCCAGGTACATCACAGCTTGGGATGGTAACTGCTCTGCCCTGGACTGTAAGACACTGCAGAGAGTAGTGAACACAGCCCAGTCCATCACTAGGCTCCCATCCACTGACTCTGTCTACACTTCCCACTGTCCCAGTCAACATCATCAAAGACCCCTCCCACCCCGGTTATAATCCCCCTCCCACCCCGGTTATAGTCCCCCTCCCACCCCGGTTATAATCCCCCTCCCACCCCGGTTATAATCCCCCTCCCAACCCGGTTATAATCCCCCTCCCACCCCGGTTATAATCCCCCTCCCACCCCAGGTATAGTCCCCTCCCACCCCGGTTATAATCCCCCTCCCACCCCAGGTATAGTCCCCTCCCACCCCAGTTATAGTCCCCTCCCACCCCAGTTATAATCCCCCTCCCACCCCGGTTATAATCCCCCTCCCACCCCGGTTATAATCCCCTCACACCCCGGTTATAATCCCCCTCCCAACCCGGTTATAATCCCCCTCCCACCCCGGTTATAGTCCCCCTCCCACTCCGGTTATAATCCCCCTCCCACCCCGGTTATAATCCCCTCCCACCCCGGTTTAATCCCCCTCCCAACCAGGTCATAATCCCCCTCCCATCCCGGTTATAATCCCCTCCCACCCCAGTTATAGTCTCCTCCCACCCTGGTTATAGTCCCCTCCCACCCCGGTTATAATCCCCCTCCCACCCTGGTTATAATCCCCCTCCCACCCTGGTTATAGTCCCCCTCCCACCCCGGTTATAATCCCCCTCCCACCCCGGTTATAGTCCCCTCCCACCCCGGTTATAATCCCCCTCCCACCCCGGTTATAATCCCCCTCCCAACCAGGTCATAATCCCCCTCCCACCCCGGTTATAGTCCCCTCCCACCCCGGTTATAATCCCCCTCCCACCCTGGTTATAGTCCCCCTCCCACCCCGGTTATAATCCCCCTCCCACCCCGGTTATAGTCCCCTCCCACCCTGGTTATAGTCCCCCTCCCACCCCGGTTATATTCCCCCTCCCACCCCGGTTATAGTCCCCTCCCACCCCGGTTATAGTCCCCTCCCACCCCGGTTATAATCCCCCTCCCACCCCAGGTATAGTCCCCTCCCACCCCAGTTATAATCCCCCTCCCACCCCAGGTATAGTCCCCCTCCCACCCCGGTTATAATCCCCCTCCCACCCCGGTTATAATCCCCCTCCCACCCCGGTTATAGTCCCCTCCCACCCCGGTTATAGTCCCCCTCCCACCCCGGTTATAATCCCCTCACACCCCGGTTATAATCCCCCTCCCAACCCGGTTATAATCCCCCTCCCACTCCGGTTATAGTCCCCCTCCCACTCCGGTTATAATCCCCCTCCCACCCCGGTTATAGTCCCCTCCCACCCCGGTTATAATCCCCCTCCCACCCCGGTTATAAACCCCCTCCCACCCCGGTGAAAGTCCCCTCCAACCCCGGTTATAATCCCCTCGCACCCCGGGTATAGTCGCCTCCCACCCCGGTTATAATCCCCCTCCCACCCCGGTTATAGTCCCCTCCCAACCTGGTTATAATCCCCCTCCCAACTTGGTTATAATCCCCCTCCCACCCCGGTTATAATCCCCCTCCCACCCCGGTTATAATCCCCCTCCCAACCCGGTTATAGTCCCCTCCCACCCCGGTTATAATCCCCCTCCCAACCCGGTTATAATCCCCCTCCCAACCTGGTTATAATCCCCCTCCCACCCCGGGTATAGTCCCCTCCCACCCCGGTTATAATCCCCCTCCCACCCCGGTTATAATCCCCCTCCCACCCCGGGTATAATCCCCCTCCCACCCTGGTTATAGTGCCCTCCCACCCCGGTTATAGTCCCCTCCCACCCCGGTTATAATCCCCCTCCCACCCCGGTTATAGTCCCCTCCCACCCTGGTTATAGTGCCCTCCCACCCCGGTTATAGTCCCCTCCCACCCCGGTTATAGTCCCCTCCCACCCCGGTTATAATCCCCCTCCCACCCCGGTTATAATCCCCCTCCCAACCTCGTTATAATCCCCTCCCACCCCAGTTATAATCCCCCTCCCACCCCGGTTATAATCCCCTCTCACCCCGGTTATAATCCCCCTCCCCTACCCGATTATCGTCCCCTCCCACCCCGGTTATAGTCCCCCTCCCACCCCGGTTATAGTCCCCCCCCACCCCGGTTATAGTCCCCTCCCATCCCGGTTATAGTCCCCCCCCAACCTGGTTATAATCCCTCCCACACCGGTTATAATCCCCTCCCACCCCGGTTATAGTCTCCTCCCACCCCGGTTATACTCCCTTCCCACCCCGGTTATAGTCCCCCTCCCACCCCGGTTATAGTTCCCTCCCACCCCGGTTATAATCCCCTCCCACCCCGGTTATAGTCCCCTCCCACCCCGGTTATAATCCCCCTCCCACCCCGGTTATAATCCCCCTCCCACCCCGGTTATAATCCCCCTCCCACCCCGGTTATAATCCCCTCCCACCCCGGTTATAATCCCCCTCCCACCCTGGTTATAATCCCCTCCCACCCCGGTTATAATCCTCCTCCCACCCCGGTTATAGTCCCCCTCCCACCCCGGTTATAATCCCCCTCCCACCCCGGTTATAATCCCCTCCCACCCCGGTTATAGTCCCCTCCCACCCCGGTTATAATCCCATCCACCCTCTTCCATCAGGCAGAAGATACAAAAGTTTGAAAACACGTACCAACAGATTCAAGAGCAGCTTCTTCCCCGCTGTTAACAGACTCGTGAACAGATCTCTCGTATATTAGAGTTGGTCTTTCTCTGCACTGTCTCTGTAGCTAAAACACTATATTCTGCATTCTGATGGACTTATATAAGGTATGACGTGCCTGGCTAACACGCAAATCAATACTTTTCACTGTATCCATCAGACCGTAACTCATAGGAGAGGAAGTAAGGCCATTTGGCCCATCGAGTCCACTCCGCCATTCAATCACGGCTGATGAGTATTTCGGCACCACTTACCCGCACTCTCCCTGTTTTCCTTAATTCCTTGCGAGATTAAGAATTTATCAATCTCTGCCTTGAAGACATTTAACCTCCTCCACTGTTCTCCGTGGCAATGGATTCCACAGGCCCACCACTCTCTGGCTGAAGAAGTACCTCCCTCGTTTCCGTTCTAAATTGATCCCCTCTAATTCGAAGGCTATGCCCACGGGTCCTAGTATCCCCGCCTGACCGAAACAATTTCCCAGCGTCCACCCTTTCTAAGCCATGCATTATCGTGTAAGTTTCTATTAGATCTCCCCTCAACCTTCTAAACTCTAATGAATACAATCTCAGGATCCTCAGTCGTTCCTCATATTGTTAGGCCTACTATTCCAGGGATCATCCGTGTGAATCTCCACTGGACACGCTCCAGTGCCAGTATGTCCTTCCTGAGGTTTGACAGTAATACATCAAACCAAATTTCTGCCGGCTTCTTTGGATCAAAGTTGATGGCTCTGAGACTGAATAATGATGGCACCAAGATCGGAGGCAACAGAGATTTGGAAAGGCAAATCAGGACAGGACTTATACACTTAATGGTGAGGTCCTAGGGAGTGTTGCTGAACAAAGAGACCTTGGAGTGCAGGTTCATAGCTCCTTGAAAGTGGAGTCACAGGTAGATAGGATAGTGAAGAAGGTGTTTGGTATGCTTTCCGTTATTGGTCAGAGTATTGAGTACAGGAGTTGGGAGGTCATGTTGCGGCTGTACAGGACATTGGTTAGGCCACTGTTGGAATATCGCATGCAATTCTGGTCTCCTTCCTATCGGAAAGATGTTGTGAAATTTGAAAGGGTTCAGAAAAGATTTACAAGGATGTTGCCAGGGTTGGAGGGTTTGAGCTACAGGGAGAGGCTGAACAGGCTGGGGCTGTTTTCCCTGGAGCATCGCAGGCTGAGGGGTGACCTGATAGAGGTTTATAAAATCATGAGGGGCATGGAGAGGGTGAATAGACTTTTCCCTGGGGTGGGGGAGTCCAGAACTAGAGGGGCATAGGTTTAAGGTGAGAGGGGAAAGATATAAAAGGGATCTAAGGGGCAACTGTTTCACACAGAGGATGTGTGGAATGAGCTGCCAGAGGATGTGATGGAGGTTGGTACAATTATAACATTTCAAAGGCATCTGGATGGGTATATGAATAGGAAGGGTTTGGAGGGATATGGGCCGGGTGCTGGCAAATGGGAATAGATTGGGTTGGGATATCTGGTCAGCGTGGACGGGTCGGACCGACAGGTGTGTGAGTATGTGCTGGAGGACACTATTGCTAAACCCTGTGACCCTGTTACCGGGAAGTTTAACTCACTCGATATTGAACTGAATGGAGAGAAACCTGGTGGAGTTTTTCATCAAACATCTCGATCCACCAGAAAACTCCAATGGCCCTTTATGGAGAATTCTCAACACGAGCCATAACTTTGAGCGATTATTATTGAAAGATTCATCGGTGGGGGGGGGGCGACTGCAGGAGGGCTTGCATTGATGTAACGCCTTCCCCTATCATGGGATATGACAGACCCTTTTGCAACCCTGACAGAGCACTTGCCGAGAGGCTGTGTACCAAATGGACGCACAGCAAGAGCCCATAGTCTGCGAAGAAATAAAGACCAGATTATCTGGTTAAGGTTTACTCACACATGGGGCACGGGCATTCCTGGCTGGGCCTGGCATTTACTGCCCTGTCCCTAGTTGCCCCCTTGGGAAGGTGGGGGGTGGGGGGGTGGGAATGAGCTGCCATCTTGAACTACTACAGTCCACGACATTGATTGAGGGATGGATTCTGGCTCAGCGTACCAATGGGAAGACAACAGTCCAGTGGTATTATCGTTGGCCTGAGACCCAGGTGATGCTCTGGGAACGTGAGTTCGAGTCTTCAGAGGAATTTGAATTCGGTGAAAACAAATCTGGAATTAAGAGTCCAATGATGATGAGGGAGCCATTGCCCATTGTCAGAAAAGCCCATCTGGTTCACTAATAGCCTTCAGGGAGGGAAATTATCATCCTTACCTGGTCTGGCCTAGCTGACCCACAGCGACCCAAGTTGATTGGGTTGTTAAGAAGGCGTATGGTGTGTTGGCTTTCATTAGCAGGGGGATTAAGAGCTGCGAGGTTATGCTGTATCTCTATAGAGCCCTGATTAGACAACGCATGGAATATTGTGTTCTGTTCTGGTCACCTCATGAAAGGAAAGATGTGGAGGTTTGAGAGGGGGCAGAGGAGATTTACCAGGATTGCTGTCTGGACTGGAGCACATGTCTTATGAAGAAAGATGGACGGGGCTAGGACTTTCATGGATGTTAGTAAAATGAAGGGTCTGTAGGTTAGTTTGATCTTAAAGTAGGATTAAAGGCTGGCACAAAATTAAGGGCTGAAGGGCCTGTACTGTCCTGTGTTCTATATATAAAAAATGGGGTTGACTCTTAACTACACTCTGGGCAATTAGGGACAGGCAATAAATGTAGTGACGCCCTCATCCCATGAATGAGCCAGAAATTGACCCCCTAAAACTCTCAGAAATGGTGTCATGAGATCTCTGTGGACGGGATGATGTACTGTCGGAGAGGAGCTGGAGTTTCTGTCTGTGAATCAGTGACACTGCAGCACTCCCTCAGTACGGCCCAGGACTGGGGTTGATTTCTCTGGTTCGGAGGTCACGAGTCAGGCTCAGAGGGGGCTACTTTGTGACAACCGACTTGACCTGGGGATCATTGACGTCTCCAATCCCACAATTGGAGGGAAGGTGAAGCGGGAGGATGACGCATCGGACTGGGGCTGACACGTTGCCCAAACTTCGCCACGAACGGCTTTGTGCATTGGACCGTGAGGAAATAGTTGGTGCCTGGGTCCGTCGATGTTTCCCTCCCGTGGTTCCCAGTCCGCCTCTTCAGCAGGAAGGCCGAATGAAACCCATGTCACCTTTTCAAGGGGACTAGGTCAGACTCACACAGTTGGAAACCAATGCAGACTTCCCGAAACCTGAAACGAAAACCATGGAAAAGCTCCGAGAGTCGACAAAGTGAGTCACTCACCAAATACGCAACTTCAACCATCCCCACAAGATACATGGGAACACCAGCACCTTGCATGTTCCCCTCCAAGCCCCTCCCCATCCCGACTTGGAAATATATCGGCCGTTCCCTCAGTGTCTGTGGGTCAGAATCCTGGAGCTCCTTCCCTAACTGTGCTGTGTGGGTGTCCCTACACCACAGGGGGACTGCAGTGGGTCAAGAAGGCAGCTCACCCCAACTTTTTTGAGGGGTAAATTGGGGATGGACAAGAACAGTACATTAAACAATGAGAAACCAGAAATATTAATTGGCACTTATAGAATGATAGAGTCATAGAGATGTACAGCATAGAAACAGACCCTTCGATCCAACCTGTCCATGCCGACCAGATATCCCAACCCAATCGAGTCCCACCTAGATTACATTACAGTGTGGAAACAGACCCTTCGGCCCAATAAGTCCACACCGACCCGCCGAAGCGCAACCCACCCATACCCCCACATTTACCCCTTACCTAACACTACGGGCAATTTAGCATGGCCAATTCACCTGACCTGCACATCTTTGGTCTGTGGGAGGAAACCGGAGCACCCAGAGGAAACCCACGCAGACACGGGGAGAATGTGCAAACTCCACACAGTCAGTCGCCTGAGGCGGGAATTGAACCCAGGTCTCTGGTGCTGTGAGGCAGCAGTGCTAACCACTGTGCCACCGTGCCGCCCGGCCCATATCCCTCCAAACCCTTCCTATTCATATACCCATCCAAATGCCTCTTAAATGTTGCAATTGTACCAGCCTCCACCACATCCTCTGGCAGCTCATTCCATACACGTACCACCCTCTGCATGAAAAAGTTACCCCTTAGGTCTCTTTTATATCTTTCCCCTCTCACCCTAAACCTATGCCCTCTAGATCTGGACTCCCCGATCCCAGGGAAAAGACTTTGCCTATTTATCCTATCCATGCCCCTCATGATTTTATAAACCTCTATAAGGTCACCCCTCAGTCTCCCCTCCAGGGAAAACAGCCCCAGCCTGTTCAGCCTCTCCCTATAGCTTAAATCCTCCAACCCTGGCAACATCCTTGTAAATCTTTTCTGAACCCTTTCAAGTTTCACAACATCTTTCCGATAGGAAGGAGATCAGAACTGAACGCAGTATTGTGGGTGGCACGGTGGCACGGTGGTTAGCACTGCTGCCTCACAGCACCAGAGACCTGGGTTCAATTCCCACCTCAGGCGACTGACTGTGTGGAGTTTGCACGTTCTCCCCGTGTCTGCGTGGGTTTCCTCCGGGTGCTCCAGGTTTCCTCCCACAGTCCAAAGGTGCAGGTGAGGTGAATTGGCCATGCTAAATTGCCCGTAGTGTAGAGAAATGGGTCTGGGTGGGTGCACTTTGGCGAGTCGGTGTGGACTTGTTGGGCCGAAGGGACTGTTTCCACACTGTAAGTAATCTAATCATAAAGTATTCCAACAGTGGCCTAACCAATGTCCTGTACAGCCGCAACATGACCTCCCCACTCCTGTACTCAATACTCTGACCAATAAAGGAAAGCATACCAAACGCTGCCTTCACTATCCTCAACTGAATTAATCATTCATCGTATTCCCTGATCAACTCTTTTGAACTCTTTGAAAAGGAAAATAAAGTTCCCTCAATTCCATCCCAATTAATCAGTCCTGGGATAGGGATAACTAGAGGTCAAAAGACAGAGTAGAGTTAGAGAGGTGTATAGAGAGTGACATACAGCATGAAAATGAACCTTTAGGTCTAACTTTTCCATTATTTAGTCTCATTTTCCAGTACTTTAAACCCTTCCCATTCATAACAACGGAAAGCATACCAAACGCCTCCTTCACGATCCTATCTACCTGCGACTCCACTTCCAAGGAGCTATGAACCTGCACTCCACAGTCTCTTTACCATAGACCAGCTCTGTATGACTTTCTGCACCTCCTGGTTCAGGCCTCTGCTGGTTTACCAAGAGGGGGGATGGAGTGGCAGACATGTTAGATGGTTGTGTCGTGATGGGCAAGAGTGTGGCAGCCTCTGCTTGGGACAGGATTAGGGTGGTCCTGGGTGATCTGCCAACTGCAACCTCCTGGGGAAGAGTCGCACCCGAAATGTTGACCTCCCCACCTCCTGATACTGCCTGGCCTGCTTGTGTCCTTCCAGCCTCCTGCCTGTCCACTTTGGATTCCAGCACCCATTGTCTCGAACCACGGCTTTCTCAGTATTGTCGTACGTGGGATCTTGCTGTGCTCACATTGACTGCTCTCTCTCTCTCTCTCTCTCTCTGATGTCCGCCATCCCTCCACACATGTTGGGTCGGGCGTCTCTCGCTACACAATTGCGCGCCCCCCCGCAGCTGTGACAATCCCTCTCCCGACATCTCTGCTCGATATAACGGGCCAGAGTGGAGAACGCAATTCTCCAAAGGGAGCTGTTAATATCTGCATGGCATCCCGTGATGTCCCAGAGTGAGGTCAGCCAGATTTCTGTTTCCCCCGTTCAGTCGAAGATTGGACGAGTTGTTCTCTCTCTGCCCGGTGACCCGGTACCAGGTCACGGCTTTCTGTGATGGCCTGTCAAAGCTGGTGCCTCCGCGTCTCGGTGCCATCATTGTTCGGGTCTTGGAGTTGGCAAATCCACTTCGGTCTGAAGTCAGGGATCAGGTCGCTCTGTAAATCTGCGAACAAAGGCACAAAGGGCTGACCTCAGGCAGGTCTAGTTGACAGTGAGGCAAGTAAATGTGATGTTAGTGATCACTTCGAGAGGCTACAAGAGCAGGGATGGACCGCTGAGGCAGCGTGAGGCTCTGGGCAGGCCCCAGTTGGAACAGATTTAGGCCCCGTATCTAAGGAAAGATGTGCTGGCCTTTGGAGGGGGGTCCAGAGGAGGTTCCCCGGGGATGAAGGGCTTGTCACATGGGGAGCGGTTGAGGACTCTGGGTCTGTACCCGATGGGGTTTAGAACGATGATGGGGGGGTGGAGGGCGGGTGGGGGGGGGATTGAAACGTACAGAATACTGAGAGGCCTGGGACAGAGTGGGGGGTTGGGGAAGGTGTTTCCACCGCCCAGAGAGAGACGAGGAACCCGAGGGCACAGCCTCAGGGTGAAGGGACGGACTGAGGTGGGGAGGAATTTCTCCAGCCGGAGGGTGGGGACTCTGTGGGACTCACGGCCCCAGAGGGGTGTGGAGGGGAAGACATGGAGTGTCTTTAAGGACAGAGAGAGAGAGAGAGAGAGATAGGTTCCTGATTAGTGAGGGGGGTAGGGGTGGAGGGGTTACGGGGCCGAGAAACAGGTCAGCCATGATGGAATGGCAGAGCAGACTCGATGGGCCGAATGGCCTCATTGTGTTGCTGTGACCTCTGTCGGATATCTGGGGTCAGGAAGGGTCAAGTAGAACAGAATGATCATTTGACAAGGCTGGGATCACATAAACCAGGTTCCATTCTGTTGAATTCTGAAGCTCGAGGGATACTTTGGTTTTCCCAATTATCAGGGAACGCTGGGATTGTAGGACAGACTTCTTCCCAGCGGGTCTTGGGAATCAATCAGACTCAGCCTCTCTTGACACAGCGACTGACACGGAGTGTGGGGATGGGGAGGTTGCAGGTTCAAATCCCCTTCAGTAGAAGCCACGTGAAGCCGGATAAATGCACATTTTGAATCCATGGGATCGTTGAGCGATTGGTCCACTTCCAGAAGGTATTGAGCGATTGAGGAAAGGTAGGAGGGGACGGGAGTTAGATTGCAGGTGGACTCCCTGACTGATGGAACAGGCCGGAGGGGCTGAACGCTCTCCCCCTATCCCCAGTGAAACAAAGATGGCGCAGCATCACATCCTGACCAAGTGAGGCCTTGTGATGGTTCTGTTGCTGGGCCTGGCCGAGTTGGAGATGAACAGGTCTGGACAGTGAGCCATGGACAGCCTGGATGTTTCCTGACCTTCCTTCACAGGGGTAAGGTCCATGCTCCGTCCTCCCTGGAGTGGGAGTATGTGGTGCTCACTCAATCGATTCAGGCCTTTCGGACACTGTGGGACCTGGAGTGGATCTCCAGCCTGGACAATGATATTTCAATTTCGCAAGTTTGGGCTCCATTGTAAAATTTTTCCAATTGATGTTCCAAGTTTGTGTTAGATTTCAGAGCATTACCCCAACAGCCTTTACCTCTTACCGTTTCAGACTCACTGAAAGAACTACAGATTTTATTTCATTCAAATCATTCATAGGAATTCCTTTCTCTGTATTTGAAACCCTTGCTTTATCTGTCCCAGGTATCGTTGATGGGGACAGAGCTGAGGGAATTTCTACTTTGAACTAAACTCAGTAGAGGAACCTTACTCACTCGGTATGTTTGTCTATATCGGTCAGAGCATTGAGTACAGGAGTTGGGAGGTCATGTTGTGGCTGTACAGGACATTGGTGAGCCCACTGTTGGAATATTGCGTGCAATTCTGGTCTCCTTCCTATTGGAAAGATGTTGTGAAACTTGAAAGGGGTCAGAAAAGATTTACAAGGATGTTGCCAGGGTTGGAGGATTTGAGCTACAGGGAGAGGCTGAACAGGCTGGGGCTGTTTTCCCTGGAGTGTCGGAGGCTGAGGGGTGACCTTATAGAGGGGGGCATGGATAGGGTAAATAGACAACGTTTTTTTCCCTGGGGTGAGGGAGTCCAGAACTAGAGGGCATAAGTTTAGGGTGAGAGGGGAAAGATATAAAAGAGACCTAAGGGGCAACTTTTTCACACAGAGGGTGGTACGTGTATGGAATGAGCTGCCAGAGGATGTGGTGGAGGCTGGTACAATTGCAACATTGAAGAGGCATTTGGATGGGTATATGAATAGGAAGGGTTTGGAGGGATATGGACCGGGTGCTGGCAGGTGGGACTAGATTGGGTTGGGATATCTGGTCGGCATGGACGGGTTGGGCCAAAGGGTCTGTTTCCATGTTGTACATCGCTATGACTCTGAAAGACGGGCTCCGATGGAACTGAATGGAATCACTGGACTGGTCTGTCAAGAATTCAGAGACTGACCGACATGGGTAGGCCTGCACTATCTTCGGTAGGCGCGCAGAGACAGGGTAATCCCAGAGTTCCCTGACCAGAAAGGCAGCAGATCCGCTTTCCTTCTGACATCCAGATCTCAGGCATTCGAGAACAGTGACCCTTCCCTACACGGGAACGTCTAGTCCCAAGCTTTGTCAGGCCACCAGACACTATACCAGGCTAGGCTGGAGTCCCAGACTGACCGCACCGACACATGGTGACTGTGAAAAGGCTAGCACGATACAACAAGCCGCAAAGTGAAGTCGAGGCAATGGTACATTGGTAACTGATGAGCTCAATGCAGTCTATGCTCACTTTGAATCGAAGGACAGTGAATCGATGTCACCTGTCCCCATAGTCACTGATGCAGACGTTAGATTGGCTCTCTCAAGGGTGAATCAACAGAAAGTAATAGGCCTGAATGGAGTCTCCGGCCGTGCGCTCTGATCCTGAACGGGCCAACTGGCGGGAATGCTTGCACACCTCCTCAACCTCCTTACTATGATCTGAAGACCCCACATGCTTCAAGAAGGCCCCCATCATCCCAGTGCCAAAGACCATGCAGCGTGTCTCAATGACTACTGCCTAATGGCTCTGACACCCAACGTTACGAAGTGCTTCTAGAGGTTGGTCATGGCTCATGTCAAGTCTATCCTCTCAGACGGCTTTGCTTGCTTGCAATTCGCCTAACAATGCACCAGGTCCATGGCAGATGCCACCTCCCTGGCCTTACACTCCTCTCTGAAACATCTATACAACAAGGATATCTATGTTAGGCTCCTGTTTATTCAGGGCAGAGCTGTAGTCAACACCATAATTCCAAAGAGACTTATTTCTAAGCTCCAGAGCCTAGGTCTCCACTCTCTCCTCTGTAACTGGATTCTGGACTTGCTGACCAACAGATTGCAGTCAGTAAGGACAGTCAACACCACCTCCACAATAATCCTCATCGCCGGTGCCTTGCAAAGTTGTATACTCAGTCCCCTCCTATACACACACGATCGTGTGGCTAAATTCCACAGCAACTCCATGTACGGGTTTGCAGATGACACCACTGGTTTGGGTCAGATCTCAAACAGCGACGAGATGGAGTACAGGAAGGAGATACAGTGCTTAGCGGTATGGAGTAAAGACAACAAGCTCTCCATCAATGTCAGCAAAATGAAAGAGCTGGTCATTGACTTCAGGAAGCAGAGTGGAGGGCATGCCCCTGTCTGCATCAGTAGGGCTGAGGTGGAGATTGTCGAGAGCACAATTTCTTTGAAAAGACTATCACCAACGATCTGTCATCGTCCACCCACATTAACACTCTGGTCAAGAAAGCATCACGATGTTTTTATTTCCTCAGAAGGCTGAGGAAATTCAGCATGTTCACAAGAACTTTTACCAACTTTTATGGATGCACCATAGAAAGCATCCTATCCGGATGCATCACAGCTTGGTATTCTCAAGACCGTAAGAAACTACAGAGAGTTGTGAACACAGCCCAGTCCATCTCGCAAACTAGCCTCCCAACCACTAACTACGGCTGTATTTCTGGCTGCATTGGGAAAACAATTAGGAGATGGTGGAATTTGAAATCAGTTAAAAAAAAAATCTGGAATGAAGAGTCTGATGATGATCCATAAATCCATTGTCAATTGTTGGGAAATTCCCATCTGGGTCAGTAATGTCCTTCCGGGAAGGAAACTGCCATCGTTACCTGGTCAGGCCAACACGTGACTACAGACACACAGCAATGTGGTTGACTCTGAACTGCCCTCTGGGCAATTAGGGAGGGCAATAAATGCTGGGCCCAGCCAGGGACACCCTCATCCCATGCAATGAATGAAAGACAATGGAATCCAAGACCCTTCCTACCTGGCTCACTTCCACCCTATTCTGTCAGACAGAAGATATAGAAGTACATGTATGAACAGCTTCCTCCCCGCAGTTGTCAGACTTTTGAATGGACCTTTCAAATTGATCATTCTCTGCACTTTCTCTGTAGCTACAACACTATATTCTGCACTCTGTTCTATTACCCTGATGTCCTTATGTAAGGGATGGTTTGTCTGGATAGCTCGCAGAACAATACTTTTCACTACCTCGGTACATGTGACAGTAATCAGATTAGATTCCCTACAGTATGGAAATAGGTCCTTCAGCCCAACAATCCACACTGACCCATTCCCCTCTCCTATAGTTACCCCTGACTAATCCACCCTAACCTGCACATCCCTGGACACTATGGGACAATTTAGCACGGCCAATCCACCCTAACCTGCACATCCCTGGGCACTATGGGACAATTTAGCACGGCCAATCCACCCTAACCTGCACATCCCTGGACCCCATGGGACAATTTAGCACGGCCAATCCACCCTAACCTGCACATCCCTGGACACCATGGGACAATTTAGCATGGCCAATCCACCCTAACCTGCACATCCCTGGGCATGATGGGACAATTTAGCACGGCCAATCCACCCTAACCTGCACATCCCTGGGCACTATAGGACAATTTAGCACGGCCAACCCACCCTAACCTGCGCATCCCTGGACACTATAGGACAATTTAGCACGGCCAATCCACTCTAACCTGCACATCCCTGGACACTATAGGACAATTTAGCACGGCCAATCCACCCTAACCTGCACATCCCTGAGCACTATGGGACAATTTAGCACAGCCAATCCACCCTAACCTACACATCCCTGGGCACTATGGGACAATTTAGCACAGCCAATCCACCATAACCTACACATCCCTGGACACTATGGGACAATTCAGCACGGCCAATCCACCCTAACCTGCACATCCCTGGGCACTATGGGACAATTTAGCACGGCCAATCCACCCTGACCTGCACATCCCTGGATACTATGGGACAATTTAGCATGGCCGATCCACCCTGACCTGCACATCCCTGGGCACTATGGGACAATTTAGCACGGCCAATCCACCCTAACCTGCACATCCCTGGGCACTATGGGACAATTTAGCACGGCCAATCCACCCTAACCTGCACATCCCTGGGCACTATGGGACAATTTAGCACGGCCAATCCACCCTAACCTGCACATCCCTGGGCACTATGGGACAATTTAGCACGGCCAATCCACCCTAACCTGCACATTCCTGGGCACTATGGGACAATTTAGCACGGCCAATCCACCCTAACCTACACATCCCTGGGCACTATGGGACAATTTAGCACGGCCAATCCACCCTAACCTGCACATCCCTGGGCACTATGGGACAATTTAGCACGGCCAATCCACCCTAACCTGCACATCCCTGGGCACTATGGGACAATTTAGCACGGCCAATCCACCCTAACCTGCACATCCCTGGACACTATGGGACAATTTAGCACGGCCAATCCACCCTAACCTGCACATCCCTGGGCACTATGGGACAATTTAGCACGGCCAATCCACCCTAACCTGCACATCCCTGGACACTATGGGACAATTTAGCACGGCCAATCCACCCTAACTTGCACGTTTTTGGACTGTGGGAGGAAACCGGAGCGCCCGGAGGAAACCCACACAGACATGAGGAGAATGTACAAACTCCTCACAGACAGTCACCCGAGGGTGGGATCGAGCCCAAATCCAAACAACCAGGCTAATATTCCAGGGATGGAGCTTTGATTCCCAGCATGGATGATGTTGTCATCTACACTCCCTTACAAATTTGGAATTTACAAATGCCCAGCCGAATGGTGGCCATGGTTACAAACCCACCTGGTTCACTAATGTCCTTTAGGGAGGTCAATCTGCCACCTTTACCTGGTCTGGCCGACACGTGACTCCAGACCCATCGGAATAGGCCTGCCCCTGAGCGAGATATTCAGCTCAGCACGCGATACTCCCGTCCAACAAAGTTTTAAGAATCCGTGAAATTCAATTCTTGTCAAGTAATGGCAACCATTGTTGATTTTTCTGGAAAATCTGCTCTGATTCACCAACGTTACAGATGATAAGGCCAATTCAACTCATCGTCTTGCTATAGGAAGGGTGTTATTAACTGGAAAAGGTGCAAACACATTTACAAGGGTTTTACTGAGACAGGATCATTTGAGTTGTCAGGAGAGGCTGGAACTTTATCCCCTGGAGCGTCGGAGGCTGAGGGCTGACCTTATAGAGGTTTATAAGATCATGAGGGGCATGGATAGGGTAAGTAGACAAAGTCTTTTCCCTGGGGTGGGGGAGTCCAGAACTAGAGGGGCATAGGTTTAGGGTGAGAGAGGAAAGATATAAAAGTGATCCGAGGGGCAATTTTCTCAGACAGAGGGTGTGTCGGATGAACTGCCAGAGGAAGCAGTAGTTACAACATTTAAAAGACATTTGGACAGGTACGTGACTAGAGGGATGTTGTGAAACTTGAAAGGGTTCAGAAAAGATTTACAAGAATGTTGCCAGGGTTGGAGGATTTGAGCTACAGGGAGAGGCTGAACAGGCTGGGGCTGTTTTCCCTGGAGCGTCGGAGGCTGAGGGGTGACCTTATAGAGGTTTACAAAATTATGAGGGGCATGGATAGGGTAAATAGACAAAGTCTTTTCCCTGGGGTGGGGGAGTCCAGAACTAGAGGGGCATAGGTTTAGGGTGAGAGGGGAAAGATATAAAAGAGACCTAAGGGGCCACTTTTTCACACAGAGGGTGGTACGTGTATGGAATGAGCTGCCAGAGGAAGTGGTGGAGGCTGGTACAAATACAGCATTTAAAAGGCATCTGGATGGGTATATGAATAGGAAGGGTTTGGAGGGATATGGGCCGGGTGCTGGCAGGTGGGACTAGATTGGGTTGGGATATCTGGTCGGCATGGACGGGTTGGACCGAAGGGTCTGCTTCCATGCTGTATGACTATTCAGTCTCGAACATAGCATCTGAGCTCCACAGGGGTAACCAAAGTTGTCTTTAGGTCCATCAGTCCTACAAATCGAGATTTCTAAATTATACCGTCTCGGTCCGAAATTCCCTCCATGTGAGATTCAGTTTAAAGCCGGTTTCTGATCCAGTTGAGATCCCGCCCAGCCCTGGGCACATTGCTTTCACATTGTTCGACGTTCGCCACTTGTCGCTTTGTCTTGCCTTTCTCTGACCTTTGATTCTCCGATCGCTCCCACTCTCGAGTCAAGTCGAGCTGGAGTAGCTGGTCAGAGATGGATCACCTGGTGTGTGAATTTCGATGTCGGTTCAAGGTTAGGCTGGACTCCCAGGGATTAGTTAATCAGGACCATTCTTCTCTGTGTCCATCGTGTTCCTCATTCCTGATGAAGAGCTTAAGCCTGAAACGTCGATTCTCCTGCTCCTCCAGACCAGCCGTGCTTGTCCAGCGCCACACTCTCGACTCTGATCTCCAGCATCTGCAGTCCTCACTTACTCCTGCATTCATAACCGACAGTGTTCTCAACCCAGCACAACCCAAAGCAAATTGTTGGCTCTTTGATGTTCTCCAACTGGACAGTACTTAGCAAACAGGCCAGAGTGCGGTGACGGGGTGCTCAAAAGGAATCAGTTCAGCCTCACTCTCTTACTTCTGCCTGACCTATAGGTCCCCATTGCTCCCTCCATGGTAACACCTTGGCCAATCAAAAATCACTTCTCCCCCTTTCCATTATAAATTGTGGCGATGGTTCGAAATTGGCCATTCTTGCATTGTGATCCTGATGAGCAAACCTTTCTTTGATGCCACGTTGAACAGTAAACCTTCCTCTGTTGATGTTTCAGTCAAAGCTATCAGTTCAACACCCCGATTCCACGAGGGAGGGCCGCAGACACCCTGTAACTACAGGCCAATTTGGTTAACATCTATTGTTGGAAAGTATTGGAATCAATTATGAAGGAATTAATGTTAGAACTTTTGAAAAGTCATAATCTAATCAAGTAGAGACAGAAAGGGAAATTGTGCTGTTGGAGTTAGTGTTAACAGAAGTGGATCGAGGGATTGGGTAGTGTTGTCGATCAGCGAGACCGGGTGGTTCAGGTACATCATTCTTTGAAGTTTGTGTCACACATAGATGGGGGGGTGGGGGGGGGTTTAAGAAGCACTTCATTGCTCAG
This sequence comes from Chiloscyllium punctatum, assembly GCF_047496795.1. NCBI lineage: Eukaryota > Metazoa > Chordata > Chondrichthyes > Orectolobiformes > Hemiscylliidae > Chiloscyllium > Chiloscyllium punctatum. The sequence goes on along the minus strand of NC_092759.1, from coordinate 16,629,098 downwards.
CCCTTTGAGTACAGGAGTTGGGGCGTCATGTTGAGGTTGTACAGGATATTGGTGAGGCCTCTTCTGGAGAACTGCGTCCAGTTCTGGTCTCTCTACTATCAGGAGGCAAGGTTTACCGGGATGTTGCCATGTATGGAAGGTTTGAGTTATAAAGAAAGGCTGGATAGTTCATTTGGAGCAATTCTGATCTAGGAAGGACATGATTAAATTGAAAAGGGTGCAGAAAAGATTTACCAGGATGTTCCCGGGACTGAAGGGTTTAGTTATAAGGAGAGACTGGGACTTTTCTCACAGGAGCGTCGGAGGTTGAGAGACGATCCAGTGGAGGTTTATAAAATCGTGAGGGGCATAGATAGATAAACTGGGAGGTGTCTTTTCCCGAAGGTGGGAGATTTCAAGACCAAGGGGCACATTTTTTTAAGGTGAGAGGAGAGAGAGATTTTAAAAAGACACAGGGGTTTGGGGGGGGGGGGGGGGCAAAGTTTTTTACACAGAGGGTGGTTCACGTGTGGAGTGAACTTCCTGAGGGAGTGGTGGATGTGGGATCAGTTACACCATTTAAAGACGTTTGGATAAGTCCATGAGTGGGAAAGGCTTGGAGGGATATGGGCCAAGAGCAAGCAGGTGGGACTAGATTAGTTTGGGATTATGGACTGGTTGGGCTGAAGGGTCCGTGTCTGTGTTGTATGACTCTATAACTCAACAGATTAGTTGCATTTGGACTTCTGGAAGGTAATCAGCCTCACAAAAGGTGAAGACTTAAGAGTCTGCGGTGGGAGCCTATCGGCATGGACGGAGAATTGGCTCATGGGCAGGAAACGGGGAACTGGGAGAAGGGGTTAATTTTTTCAGGTTGGCGAGCAGTGCCCAGTCCTGTCCCATAGGGGTCAGCGCTGGGACCACAACTGTTTCCGATCCATCTGAATGACTTGGAGGAGGGAGGGAAAGGTCCTGCAGCCAGATCCACAGATGACACCAAAACAGACGCACCGGGAGGTTGAGAGAAGGAGACACAGAGAGATATTGAAGCATCATCGACGTGCCCACCTCCTGAAGCTGCCTGGCTTGCTGTGTTCTTCCAGCCACCGGCCTGTCTCCCTCGGATTCCAGCATCTGCTGTTTGTTTTTGTCTCGGACACAGGGACGTTGACAGACGAAGGAGGTGCCTAAGGACCATCACGCGGGTAAACGTGAAGTTGTTCCTTTGGGAAGGGAGTCCGGGATGTTATTTAAATGGGGAAAGACTGCATGAAGCTGCAACACAAAGGGACCTGGGGAGGGGAGGGGGGGGGGGAATCCCCTGCACGAAACACAGAAAGCTAGCACTCAGGGGCAGCAGGGAATCAGGAAGGGTCGTGGAATATTGACCCTTATTTCAAGGGGGTAAGAATGGGGAGGTGTGACTGGAACTGTCCAAGGTGCTGGGGGAGACCACATCGGGAATACTCTGAGCGGTTCCTTATTTAGGGAAAGATATCATTTCATTGGAGGTAGTTCAGAGAGAAGCTTCACTCGGTGATCCCCGGGAGGGGGGGGCGAGGGAGGGAGTGTCTCATGTACAAAGGCCTGAACAGGTTGGGACTCTACGCCCTGGATTTGGGAAGCATGGGAGACTGATCTCACTGGGACATATTAAGGGGCGAGACAGGGTCAGTGCTGAGAGGATGCTCCCCTCCCCCCCCCCCCCCTCCACCGCCCTCAGGGGAGAGGCTAGGACCAGAGGGCACCCTCTCAGAATAAAGGGGGGGGGGGATTTCAGACTGAGATGAGGAGGAATTTACTCCCTCAGAGGGTTTGAGTGTTTTTTTGGAATTGTTTGCCACAGCCAGCAGTGGGGGGGCAGAGCCCTTGTGTATATTGAAGGCTGAAACAGAGATTCCTGATCCGTCAGGGGAATCGGGGTGTTACATGGAAAGAGGAAAATCAGATCAGCCATGATCCTGCTAAATGCAGGAGCAGGCTTGAGGGGCCAAATGGCCTGCTCCTCTTCCAGTCTCTGATGCTCCTGTGGCGATAAGAGTCGGGCAGTCCTTGGGAGTGTTCTTGGGTTATATTTATCCCTCGGTTAATCTCACTTAAAGAGCTTATCAAGGCTTTACTATCCATGCAAAGCAGCACAGTGCACAGTCTCTGCCGTGGTTCCTGCACCCCAACAGGGACTGCCCTTGGAAAACTGCTCCACCGGCTGCCGAATGCTTTGGGATGCTCTGCGGTGGTGATAGGCGCTATAGAAATGTAAGTCTGTCCTTTTTCATTTGACATCCTTCACTGGGTTTCAACGTGTCCGCCCCCAATCCCCCTCCACCCACCGCTTCCCCTTCCCCTTCCCTGTTTCCTACGACAGCGTGCCTGGATGTGCAACCTCGCTTTCCAGTTCATGGAGAGAGGGCTTGCATTTGTGTAGCACCTGCCACCTTCCCAGGCCATCTGAAAGAGCCTTCCTGGCTCCCCCTTTGCTTTCCCTGAGGCTGTTCATGGTGTTTTCTGTCCTGGTCTGTTACCACAGACTTGACACCAACTGCTAGCTCCCTTTCCTTACATACTTCTCTTGTCTTCATTCATAAACGTTTCATCTCTTTCCCCATCCTTTACACCCAACTGCAAGGATCTGTGCACAAGTGTACAAGACAGTGAGGGTTACGTATGAGTGTGTGTATGAGAGTGTGTGTGTGTGAGAGACTCTGTGTGTGAGAGACTCTGTGTGTGCGTGTGTATGAGAGAGAGTGTGAGCATGTGTGAGAGTGTGTGTATGTGAGAGTGAGTGTGTGTGTGTGTTTGTGTGTGAAAGAAAGTGTGTACGTGTGAAAGAGAGAGAGAGTGAATGTGTGTGTCTGTGTGTGTGCGTGAAAGAGTGAGTGTATGTTGTGAGAGTTAGTGTGTGTGTGTGTGTGTGTGAGTGCGCTTGTGTGTGTGTGAGCGTGTTAGTGTGTGTGAGTGTTAGTGTGTGTGTGTGAGAGTGAGTTTGTGTGTGTGTTAGTATGTGTTTGTGAGAGAGAGAGTGTGTCTGTGTGTGTGAATGTGTGTGAAAGTTAGTGTGTGTGAGTGTTAGTGTGTGTGTGAGAGTGAGTGTGTGTGTGAGTGTGTGTGAGTGTTAGTGTGTGTGTGTGAGTGTGTGTGTGAGGGAGAGTGAGTGTGTCTATGGGTGTGACTGTGTGAGCATTAGTCTGTGTGTGAGTGTTAGTGTGTGTGTGTGTGTGAGGGAGAGAGTGAGTGTGTCTGTGTGTGTGAGTGTTAGTGTGTGTGTGAGGGAGAGTGAGTGTGTCTATGGGTGTGACTGTGCGAGCATTAGTCTGTGTGTGAGTGTTGGTGTGTGTGTGTGAGTGAGAGCGAGTGAGTGTGTGTGAGTGTTAGTGCGTGTGTGAGCGTTAGTGTGTGTGAGAGAGAGTGAGTGTGTGTGAGTGTTAGCGTGTTTGTGTGAGAGTGTGTCTGTGAGTGTGAGTGTGTGCGAGTGTTAGAGTGTGTGTGAGAGAGTGTGTCTGTGTGTGTGAGTGTGTGAGTGTTAGTGTGTGTGTGTGAGAGAGTGAGTGTGTCTGCGTGTGTGAGTGTTAGCGTGTGTGTGAGAGTGTGTGTGTGCATGTGTGAGTGTTAGTGTGGGTGAATGTTTGTGTGTGTGTGAATGTTTGTGTGCGTGTGAGTGTGTGTGAGAGAGAGTGAGTGTGCCTGTGTGTGTATGCTAGTGTGTGTGTGCGTGAGAAAAAGAGTGAGTGTATGTGTGAGAGAGAGTGAGTGTGTGTGTGTTAGTGTGCGTGTGTGAGAGAGAGTGTGTGTCTGTGTGTGTGAGTATTAGTGTGTGTGTGAGAGAGAGTGAGTGTGTGTGTGTTAGTGTGTGTGTGTGAGAGAGAGTGAGTGTGTGTGTTAGTGTGTGTGTGTGAGAGAGAGTGAGTGTGTCTGTGTGTGAGTGTGTGTGAGTGTTAGTGTGTGTGAGTATTAGTGTGTGTGTGAGAGAGTGAGTGTGTCTGTGTGTGAGTGTTAGTGTGTTTGTGAGAGAGAGAGTGAGTGTGTCTGTGTGTGTGTGTGAATGTTTTGTGGGTGTGTGAGTGTTAGTGTACATGTGTGTGAGAGAGTGAGTGTGTGTAAGTGCTAATATGTGTGTTAGTGTGTGTGTGAGAGAGTGAGTGTGTGTGTGAGTGTTAGTGCATGTGTGTGTAAGTATTAGTGTGCGTGTGTATGTGTGAGAAAGTGAGTGCGTGAGTGTGTGAGTGTTAGTGTATTTGTGAGAGAGTGAGAGTGTCTGTGTGTGTGAGTGCGTGCAAGTGTTAGTTTATGTGAGTATGTGTGTGTTAGTGTGTGTGTGAGAGAGAGTGAGTGTGTCTGTCTGTGTGTGTGAGTGTGTGTGAGTGTTAGTATGTTTGTGTGTGTGTGAGAGAGTGTTTATGTGAGCGTTAGTGTCTGTGTGTGAGTGTTAGTGTGTATGTGAGAGAGAGTGAGTGTGTCTGTCTGTGTGTGTGAGTGTGTGCAAGTGTTAGTGTGTGTGTGTGAGTGTGTATGTTGAGGGAGAGTGAGTGTGTCTCTGTGTGTGAGTGTGTGCAAGCATTAGTGTGTGTGTGTGTGTGAGTGTTAGTGTGTGTGTGTGAGAGAGAGTGTGTGTGTGTGAGAGAGCGAGTGTGTCCGTGTGTGTGTTAGTGTGTGTGTGAGAGAGTGAGTGTGTCTGTGTCTGTTAGTGTGTGTGTGAGAGAGTGTGTGTCTGTATGTGTGAGTGTGTGTAAATGTTACTGTGTGTGTGAATGTTAGTGTGTGTGTGAGTGTGTATGAGTGTTAGTGTGTGTGTGAGTGTTAGTGTGTGTGTGAATGTTAGTGTGTAAGTGTTTATGTGTGTGTGTGTGAGTGAATGTGTCTGTGTGTGAGTGTGTATGAGTGTTAGAATGTGTGTAAGAGAGAGTTAGTGTGTGTGTGAGTGTGTGTGTGAGTGTTAGTGTGTGTGTGAGGGAGAGTGAGTGTGTCTGTGTGAGTGTTAGTGTGTGCATGTGAGAGAGAGTGAGTGTGTCTGTGAGTGTGAATGTTAGTGTGTGTGTGAGTGTTAGTGTGCATGTGTGAGAGCGAGTGTGTTTGTGTGAGTGTGTGTGAGTGTTAATGTTAGTGTGTGAGAGAGTGAGTGTGTGTGTGAGAGTGAGTGTGTGTGAGTGTTAGTGTGCGTGTGTGTGAGATAGAGTGAGTGTGTCTGTGTAAATGAGTTTGTGTGAGTGTTAGTGTGTGTGAGAGAGAGAGAGAGAGTGTGTCTGTGTGTGCATGTTAGTATGTGTGTGTGAGAGTGAATGAGTGTGTGTGAGTGTTAGTGTGTGTGTGTGAGAGTGAGTGAGTGTGTGTGTGAGTATTAGTGTATGTGGGTGGGAGAGAGAGTATGTCTGTGTGTGTGTGTGTGTGTCAGTGTTAGTGTGTGTGTGTGAGAGAGAGTGAGTATGTCTGTGTGTTAATGTGTGTGTGACAGAGAGAGTGAGTCTGTCTGTGTGTGTGAGTGTGTGAATGTTTGTGTGTGTGTGAGTGTTAGTGTACGTGTGTGTGAGAGAGTGAGTGTGTGTAAGTGTTAGTGTGTGTGTGTTAGTGTGTGTGTGTGTGAGAGAGTGAGTGTGTGTGCGTGGGTGTTAGTGCGCATGTGTATGTTAGTGTGTGTGTGAGAGAGAGTGAGTGTTAGTGTGTGTGTGAGTGTGTGTGAGTGTTTGTGTGTGTGTGAGAGAGTGAGTGTGTGAATGTTAGTGCATGTGTGAGAGAGTGAGTGTGTCTGTGTGCGTGAGTGTGAGTGTTAGTGTGTGTGTGTGTCAGTGTGTGTGTGAGAGAGAGTGTGTCGTGTTTGTGCGTGAGAGTGTGTCTGTTTGTGTGAGTGTGTGTGAGTGTTAGTGTGCATTTGTGCATGTTAATGTGTGTGTCTGAGAGAGAGTGAGTGTGCCTGTGTGTGAGTGTTAGTGTGTGTGTGAGAGAGTGAGTGTCTGTGTGTGAATGTTAGTGTGTGTGTGTGTGAGAGAGACTGAGTGTGTGTGTGAGTGTTGGTGTGTGTGTGGGAGAGAGAGTGTGTCTGTGTGTGCGAGTGTGTGAATGTTAGTGTGTGTGAGTGTTAGTGTGTGTGTGAGAGAGTGTCTGTGTGAGAGCGAGTGAGTGTGTCTGTCCGTGTGAGTGTGTGTGTTAGTGTTAGTGTGTGAGAGAGTGAGTATGTGTGAGTGTTAGTGTGCATGTGTCTGAGAGAGAGTGAGTGTGTCTGTGTGTGTGTGAGTGTTTGTGTGTGTGTGAGTATTAGTGTGAGTGTGAGAGTGAGTGTGTCTGTTTGTGTGAGTGTGTGTGAGTGTTAGTGTGCGTGTGGGAGAGAGAGTGTGCTGGTGTGAGTGTGTGTGTGTGAGTGTTAGGGTGTGTGAGAGAGAGTGAGTGTGTCTGTGTGTGATTGTTAGTGTGTGTGTGAGAGAGTGTGTGTCTGTGTGTGCAAGTGTGTGAATGTTAGTGTGTGTGTGAGTGTTAGTGTGTGTGTGAGAAAGAATGTCTGTGTGAGAGCGAGTGAGTGTGTCTGTCTGTGTGAGTGTGTGTGAGTGTTAGTGTGCATGTGTCTGAGAGAGTGAGTGTGTCTGTGTGTGTGAGTGTTAGTGTGTGTGTGAGTATTAGTGCGATTGTGAGAGAGAGTGTGTCTGTTTGTGTGAGTGTGTGTGAGTGTTAGAATGTGTATGTGTGCGTGTCTGTGTGTGTATGAGTGTTAGTGTGTGTGAGAGAGAGTGAGTATGTGTGTGAGTGTTAGTGTGCATGTGTGTGAGAGAGTGAGTGTGTCTGTCTGTGTGAGCGTGTGTGTGTTAGTGTGTGTGAGAGAGAGAGTGAGTGTGTCTGTGTATGTGAGTTTGAGTGAGTGTTACTGGGTGGGAGAGAGAGTGTCTGTGTGTGCATGTTAGTGTGTGTGTCTGAGAGAGAGAGTGAGTGTGCCTGTGTGTGTGAGTGTGAATGTTAGTGTGCGTGTGTGAGAGAGAGTGAGTGTGTCTGTGTGTGTGAGTGTGTGTCAGTGTTAGTGTGTGTGTGTGAGTATTAGTATGTGTGTGAGAGAGAGAGTGAGTGTGTCTGTGTGTGAGTGTTAGTGTGTTTGTGAGAGAGAGAGTGAGTGTGTCTGTGTGTATTAGTGTGTGAATGTTTTGTGGGTGTGTGAGTGTTAGTGTACGTGTGTGTGAGAGAGTGAGTGTGTGTAAGTGCTAATGTGTGTGTTAGCGTGTGTGTGAGAGAGTGAGTGTGTGTGTGTAAGTGTTAGAGCGGGTGTGCGTGAGTATTAGTGTGCGTGTGTACGTGTGAGAGTGTGAGTGTGTGAGTGTGTGTGAGTGTTAGTGTGTGTATAAGTGTTAGTGTGTGTGTGAGAGAGAGTGAGGGTGTGTGTGAGTGTTAGTGTGCGTGTGTGTGAGAGAGTGAGTGTGTCTCTGTGTGTGTGAGAGTGAATGTGTCTGTGTGTGTGAGATGTGTGTGAGTGTTAGTGTATTTGTGTGAGAGAGTGAGTGTGGCTGTGTGTGAGTGTTAGCGTGTGTGTGTGAGAGAGTGTGTGAGTGTGTGTGTGAGTGTTAGTGTGTGTGTGAGAGAGAGTGAGTGTGTCAGTGTGTGTGAGTGTTAGTGTGTGTGTGCGTGAGAAAAAGAGTGAGTATGTGCGTGAGTGTATGTGAATGTTAGTTGTGAGAGAGAGTGTGTGTGTGAGAGAGTGAGTGTGTCTGTGTGTGTGTGAGTGTGTGTGTGTTAGTGTGTGTGAGAGAGTGAGTGTGTGTGTGACAGAGAATGTCGTGTGTGTGAGTGTGTTTGAGTATTAGCGTGTGTGTGAGAAACAGAGTGAGTGTGTCTGTGTGTGAGTGTGTGAATGTTTGTGGGTGTGTGAGTGTTAGTGTACGTGTGTGAGAGAGTGAGTGTGTGTAAGTGCTAATGTGTGTGTTGGTGTGTGTGTGAGAGAGAGTGAGTATGTGTGTGAGTGTTAGTGCGCGTGTGTGTGAGTATTAGTGTGCGTTTGTATGTGTGAGAGAGAGAGTGAGCGTGTGACTGTGTGTGAGTGTTAGTGTGTGTGTGTTCATGTGTGTGAGTGTTAGTGCGTGTGTGAGAGAGAGTGAGTGTGTATGTGTGTGTGTGAGTGTTAGTGTGTGTGTGAGAGAGAGTGAGGGTGTGTGTGAGTGTTAGTGTGCATGTGTGTGAGAGAGTGAGTGTGTCTGTGTGTGTGAGTGTTAGTGTGTGTGAGAGAGTGAGTGTGTCTGTGTGTGTGAGTGTTAGTGTGTGTGTGAGAGAGTGTGTCTGTATGTGTGTGAGTGTTAGTGTACGTGTGTGTGTGAGAGAGAGTGAGTGTGTCTGTGTGTGTTAGTGTGAGTGTGTGAGAGAGTTAGTGTGTCTGTGTGTGTCAGTTTGTGAATGTTTGTGTGTGTGTGAGTATTAGTGTATGTGTGTGAGAGTGAGTGTGTGTAAGTGTTAGTGTGTGTGTGTTAGTGTGTGTGAGAGTGAGTGTGTGTGTGAGAGTGTTAGTGCGTGTGTGAGTGTTAGTGTGTGTGTGAGTGTTAGTGTGCGTGTGTGTATGTGTGAGAGAGTGAGTGTGTGAGTGTGTGTGAGTGTGTGCAAGTGTTAGTGTGTGTGTGAGAGTGTGTGTGTTGAGGGAGAGTGAGTGCGCCTCTGTGTGTGAGTGCGTGCAAGTGTTAGTGTGTGTGTGAGTGTTAGTGTGTGTGAGAGAGAGTGAGTGTGTCAGTGTGTGAGTGTTAGTGTGTGCGAGAATGTGTCGTGCGTGTGAGTGTGTGAGTGTTAGTGTGCGTGTGTGAGATAGTGACTTTGTATGTGTGTGTGTGAGTGAGTGTTAGTATGTTTGTGTGTGTGCGAGAGAGTGTGTGTGTGAGTGTTAGTGTGTGTGTGTGAGAGAGAGTGAGTGTGTCTGTGTGTGAGTGTGTGCAAGTGTTAGTGTGTGTGTGTGTTGAGTGAGAGTGAGTGTGCCTCTGTGTGTGTGTGTGAGAGTGTTAGTGTATGTGTGTGAGAGTGAGTGTGTGTAAGTGTTAGTGTGTGTGTGTTAGTGTGTGTGAGAGTGAGAGTTAGTATGTTTGTGTGTGTGCGCGAGAGAGTGTGTGTGTGAGTGTTAGTGTGTATATGTGTGAGAGAGTAAGTGTGTCTGTGTGTGTGAGTTTTTGCAAGTGTTAGTGTGTGTGTGTGTGTTGAGGGAGAGTGAGTGTGCCTCTGTGTGTGTGTGTGAGTGTTAGTGTGTGTGTGAGAGAGTGTGTTTGTGAGTGTTAGTGTGTGTGTGAGCGTGTGAATGTTAGTGTGTGTGTGATGTGTGTGTGTGAGAGAGAGTGAGTGTGTGTGAGTGTGTGAGTGTGTGCGTGTGTGTGTGTGTGTGAATGTTAGTGTGTGAGTGTCTGTGTGTGTGTAAGAGAGACAGTGTGTCTGTGTGGGAGTGTGTGTGAATGTTAGTGTGTGTGTGAATGTTAGTGTGTGTGTGAATGTGCATGAGTGTTAGTGTGTGTGTGAGAGAGTCAGTGTGTGTGTGAGTGTGTGTGTGAGTGTTAGTGTGTGTGTGAGTGTTAGTGTGTGTGAGAGAGAGAGTGAGTGTGTCTGTGTGTGTGAGTGTTAGTGTGTGTGAGAGAGAGAGTGAGTGTGTCTGTGTGTGTGAGTGTTAGTGTGTGTGAGGGGAGTGAGTGTGTCCGTGTGTGAATGTGTGTGGATGTTTGTGTGTGTGAGTGTGCATGAATGTTAGTGTGTGTGTGAAAGAGAGTGAGTGTGTGTGAGTGTTAGTGTGTGTGTGTGAGAGAGTGAGTGTCTGTGTGTGTGAGCGTGTGAATGTTAGTGTGTGTGTGATGTGTGTGTGTGAGAGAGAGTGAGTGTGTGTGTGTGAGTGTGTGCGTGTTAGTGTGTGTGTGAGTGTGTGTGAATGTTAGTGTGTGCGTGTGTGATTGTTAGTGTGTGTGTGAAAGTGAGTGTGTCTGTGTGAGAGTGAGTGTGTCTGTGTGTGTGTAATTGTTAGTGTGTGTGTGTGAATGTTAGTGTGTGTGTGAGTGTGTATGAGTGTTAGTGTGTGTGAGAGTGTGTGTGTGTTTGTGTGTGTGAATGTTAGTGTGTGAGTGTTTGTGTGTGTGTAAGAGAGACAGTGTGTCTGTGTGGGAGTGTGTGTGAATGTTAGTGTGTGTGTGAATGTTAGTGTGTGTGTGAGTGTGCATGAGTGTTAGTGTGTGTGTGAGAGAGTGAGTGTGTCTGTGTGTGTGAGTGTTAGTGTGTGTGTATGTGAGGGGAGTGAGTGTGTCTGTGTGTGAATGTGTGTGGATGTTTGTGTGTGTGAGTGTGCATGAATGTTAGTGTGTGTGTGAAAGAGAGTGAGTGTGTGTGAGTGTTAGTGTGTGAGTGTTAGTGTGTGTGTGAGAGAGAGTGAGTGTCTGTGTGCGTGAGTGTTAGTGTGCGTGAGAGACTGAGTGTGTCTGTGTGTGAGTGTGTGTGAATGTTAGTGTGTGTGTGTGAATGTTAGTGTGTGTGAGAGAGACTGAGTGTGTCTCTGTGTGTGTTAGCGTGTGTGTGAGGGAGAGTGAGTGTGTCTGTGTGTGTGAGTGTGTGTGAATGTTAGTGTGTGTATGATGTTAGTGTGTGCATGTGAGAGAGAGTGAGTGTGTGTGTGTGAGTGTTAGTGTGTGTGAGTGTTAGTGTGTGTGAGTGTTAGTGTGCGTGTGTGTGAGAGAGAGTTAGTGTGTCTGTGTGAGTGTGTGTGAGTGTTAGTGTGTGTATGATGTTAGTGTGTGCATGTGAGAGAGAGTGAGTGTGTGTGTGTGAGTGTTAGTGTGTGTGAGTGTTAGTGTGCGTGTGTGTGAGAGAGAGTTAGTGTGTCTGTGTGTGTGTGAGTGTTAGTGTTAGTGTGTGTGAGTGAGTGTGTGTGTGTTAGTGTGCGTGTGTGAGAGAGAGAGTGAGTGTGTCTGTGTATGTGAGTTTGTGTGAATGTTAGTGTGTCTGTGAGAGAGAGAGTGAGTGAGTCTGTGTGTGCATGTTAGTATGTGTGTGTGAGAGTGAGTGAGTGTGTGTGAGTGTTAGTGTGCATGTGTGGGAGAGAGAGAGTGTCTGTGTGTGTGAGTGTTAGTGTGTGTGTGTGAGAGTGAGTGTGTGTGTGTTAGTGCACGTGTGTGGGTGAGTGTTAGTGGGTGAGTGAGAGAGTGAGTGTATGAATGTTAGTGTGTGTGTGAGAGTGAGTGAGTGTGTGAGAGTGTTAGTGTGTGTGTGTGGGAGAGAGAGTGAGTGTGTATGTGTGTGTGTTAGTGTGTGTGTGTGAGAGTGAGTGTGTCTGTGTGTGTTAGTGTGTATAAATGTTAGTGTGTGTGTGAATCTTAGTGTGTGTGTGTGAGTGTATATGAGTGTTAGTGTGTGTGTGAGAGTGAGTGTGTGTGTGTGAGTGTTAGTGTGTGTGTGTGAATGTTTGTATGTGAGTGTTTGTGTGTGTGTAAGAGAGTGAGTGTGTCTGTGTGGGAGTGTGTGTGAATGTTAGTGTGTGTGTGAATGTTAGTGTGTGTGTGAGTGTGCATGAGTGTTAGTGCGTGTGTGAGAGAGTTAGTGTGTGCATGAGTGTATGTGTGAGTGTTAGTAGTGTGAGAGAGAGAGTCAGTATGTCTGTGTGTGTGAGTGTTAGTGTGTGTGTGTGTGAGGGGAGTGAGTGTATCTGTGTGTGAATGTGTGTGGATATTTGTGTGTGTGTGTGAGTGTGCATGAATGTTAGTGTGCGTGTGAAAGAGAGTGAGTGTGTTTGTGTGAGAGAGAGAGAGTGAGTGTGTCTGTGTGCATAAGTGTTAGTGTGCGTGAGAGACTGAGTGTGTCTGTGTGTGAGTGTGTGTGAATGTTGCTGTGTGTGAATGTTAGTGTGCGTGAGAGAGACTGAGTGTGTCTGTGTGTGAGTGTTAGTGTGTCTATCGAGGGAGAGTGAGTGTGTCTGTGTGTGTGAGTGTGTGTGAATCTGAGTGTGTGTGTGAGTGTGTATGATGTTAGTGTGTGCATGTGAGACAGAGTGAGTGTGTCTGTGTGTGTGAGTGTTAGTGTGTGTGAGTGTTAGTGTGCGTGTGTGTGAGAGACAGTGAGTGTGTGAGTGTGTGTGTTAGTGTGTGTGTGAGTGTTAGTGTGTGTGTGTGAGAGAGTGCGTGCGTCTGTGTATGTGAGTTTGAGTGAGTGAAAGTGTGTGTGTGAGAGAGAGAGAGTGTATCTGTGTGTGCATGTTAGTGTGTGTGTCTGAGAGAGAGTGAGTGTGCCTGTGTGTGTGAGTGTGTATGGGTGAGAGAGTGAGTGTGTGAGTGTTAGTACATGTGTGCGAGAGAGTGAGTGTGTCTGTGTGTGTGAGTGTGAGTGTTAGTGTGTGTGTGAGAGAGAGTGTGTCTGTGTGTGTGCGTGAGAGAGAGTGTGTCTGTTTGTGTGGATGTGTGTGTGTTAGTGTGCATGTGTGAGAGTGTGTGTCTGTAAGTGTGTGTGAGTGTTAGCGTGTGCATGTGAGAGAGAGTGAGTGTGTGTGTGTGAGTATTAGTGTGTGTATGTGAGAGAGAGTAAATGTGTCTATGTGAGTGTTAGTGTGTGTGTGAGAGACTGTGTGTGTTAGTGTGTGTGTGAGTGTGAGAGTGAGTGTGTCTGTGTGTGAGTGTGTGTGAGAGTTAGTGTGCATGTATGTATGTGTGTGAGTGTGTGTGTGAGTGTTAGTGAGTGTGTGTGAGAGAGAGAGTGAGTGTGTCCGTGTGTGTGTGTGTGTGTGTGAATGTTTATATGTGTGAGTGTTAGTGTACGTGTGTGTGTGAGTGAGTGTGTGTAAGTGTTAGTGTGTGTGTGAGAGAGAATGCGTGTGTGTGTTAGTGCGCGTGTGTGTGAGTGGTAGTGTGCGTGTGTGTGTGTGTGAGAGAGAGAGTGAGTGTGTCTGTGTGTGAGTGTGTGTGTGTGAGTGTTAGTATGTGTGAGAGAGAGTGAGTGTGTCTGCATGGGTGAGTGTTGGTGTGTGTGTGAGTGTGCATGAGTGTTAGTGTGCGTGTGTGTGAGAGAGTGAGTGTGTCTCTGTGTGTTTGTGAATGTTAGTGTGTGTGAGATAGTGAGTGTGTGTGTGTGAGAGAGAGTGAGTGTGTGTGAGTGTTAGTGTGTGTGCGAGAGAGTGAGTGTGTGAAAGAGTGAGTGTGTGTGTGTGAGTGTGTGTGTGTGAGAGAGAGTGAGCGTGTGTGTGAGTGTGTGCGTGTGTGTGAGAGAGAGTGAGCATGTCTGTGTGAGAGACAGTGGGTGAGTGTGTGTGTGAGTGTGTGTGAGAGAGAGAGTGTGTGTGAGTGAGTGTGTGTGAGTGTGTGTGAGTGTTAGTGTACGTGTGTGAGAGAGTGAGTGTGTGTAAGTGCTAATGTGTGTGTTAGTGTGTGTGTGAGAGAGAGTGAGTATGTGTGTGAGTGTTAGTGCGCGTGTGTGTGAGTATTAGTGTGCGTTTGTATGTGTGAGAGAGAGAGTGAGCGTGTGACTGTGTGTGAGTGTTAGTGTGTGTGTGTTCATGTGTGTGAGTGTTAGTGCGTGTGTGAGAGAGAGTGAGTGTGTATGTGTGTGTGTGAGTGTTAGTGTGTGTGTGAGAGAGAGTGAGGGTGTGTGTGAGTGTTAGTGTGCATGTGTGTGAGAGAGTGAGTGTGTCTGTGTGTGTGAGTGTTAGTGTGTGTGAGAGAGTGAGTGTGTCTGTGTGTGTGAGTGTTAGTGTGTGTGTGAGAGAGTGTGTCTGTATGTGTGTGAGTGTTAGTGTACGTGTGTGTGTGAGAGAGAGTGAGTGTGTCTGTGTGTGTTAGTGTGAGTGTGTGAGAGAGTTAGTGTGTCTGTGTGTGTCAGTTTGTGAATGTTTGTGTGTGTGTGAGTATTAGTGTATGTGTGTGAGAGTGAGTGTGTGTAAGTGTTAGTGTGTGTGTGTTAGTGTGTGTGAGAGTGAGTGTGTGTGTGAGAGTGTTAGTGCGTGTGTGAGTGTTAGTGTGTGTGTGAGTGTTAGTGTGCGTGTGTGTATGTGTGAGAGAGTGAGTGTGTGAGTGTGTGTGAGTGTGTGCAAGTGTTAGTGTGTGTGTGAGAGTGTGTGTGTTGAGGGAGAGTGAGTGCGCCTCTGTGTGTGAGTGCGTGCAAGTGTTAGTGTGTGTGTGAGTGTTAGTGTGTGTGAGAGAGAGTGAGTGTGTCAGTGTGTGAGTGTTAGTGTGTGCGAGAATGTGTCGTGCGTGTGAGTGTGTGAGTGTTAGTGTGCGTGTGTGAGATAGTGACTTTGTATGTGTGTGTGTGAGTGAGTGTTAGTATGTTTGTGTGTGTGCGAGAGAGTGTGTGTGTGAGTGTTAGTGTGTGTGTGTGAGAGAGAGTGAGTGTGTCTGTGTGTGAGTGTGTGCAAGTGTTAGTGTGTGTGTGTGTTGAGTGAGAGTGAGTGTGCCTCTGTGTGTGTGTGTGAGAGTGTTAGTGTATGTGTGTGAGAGTGAGTGTGTGTAAGTGTTAGTGTGTGTGTGTTAGTGTGTGTGAGAGTGAGAGTTAGTATGTTTGTGTGTGTGCGCGAGAGAGTGTGTGTGTGAGTGTTAGTGTGTATATGTGTGAGAGAGTAAGTGTGTCTGTGTGTGTGAGTTTTTGCAAGTGTTAGTGTGTGTGTGTGTGTTGAGGGAGAGTGAGTGTGCCTCTGTGTGTGTGTGTGAGTGTTAGTGTGTGTGTGAGAGAGTGTGTTTGTGAGTGTTAGTGTGTGTGTGAGCGTGTGAATGTTAGTGTGTGTGTGATGTGTGTGTGTGAGAGAGAGTGAGTGTGTGTGAGTGTGTGAGTGTGTGCGTGTGTGTGTGTGTGTGAATGTTAGTGTGTGAGTGTCTGTGTGTGTGTAAGAGAGACAGTGTGTCTGTGTGGGAGTGTGTGTGAATGTTAGTGTGTGTGTGAATGTTAGTGTGTGTGTGAATGTGCATGAGTGTTAGTGTGTGTGTGAGAGAGTCAGTGTGTGTGTGAGTGTGTGTGTGAGTGTTAGTGTGTGTGTGAGTGTTAGTGTGTGTGAGAGAGAGAGTGAGTGTGTCTGTGTGTGTGAGTGTTAGTGTGTGTGAGAGAGAGAGTGAGTGTGTCTGTGTGTGTGAGTGTTAGTGTGTGTGAGGGGAGTGAGTGTGTCCGTGTGTGAATGTGTGTGGATGTTTGTGTGTGTGAGTGTGCATGAATGTTAGTGTGTGTGTGAAAGAGAGTGAGTGTGTGTGAGTGTTAGTGTGTGTGTGTGAGAGAGTGAGTGTCTGTGTGTGTGAGCGTGTGAATGTTAGTGTGTGTGTGATGTGTGTGTGTGAGAGAGAGTGAGTGTGTGTGTGTGAGTGTGTGCGTGTTAGTGTGTGTGTGAGTGTGTGTGAATGTTAGTGTGTGCGTGTGTGATTGTTAGTGTGTGTGTGAAAGTGAGTGTGTCTGTGTGAGAGTGAGTGTGTCTGTGTGTGTGTAATTGTTAGTGTGTGTGTGTGAATGTTAGTGTGTGTGTGAGTGTGTATGAGTGTTAGTGTGTGTGAGAGTGTGTGTGTGTTTGTGTGTGTGAATGTTAGTGTGTGAGTGTTTGTGTGTGTGTAAGAGAGACAGTGTGTCTGTGTGGGAGTGTGTGTGAATGTTAGTGTGTGTGTGAATGTTAGTGTGTGTGTGAGTGTGCATGAGTGTTAGTGTGTGTGTGAGAGAGTGAGTGTGTCTGTGTGTGTGAGTGTTAGTGTGTGTGTATGTGAGGGGAGTGAGTGTGTCTGTGTGTGAATGTGTGTGGATGTTTGTGTGTGTGAGTGTGCATGAATGTTAGTGTGTGTGTGAAAGAGAGTGAGTGTGTGTGAGTGTTAGTGTGTGAGTGTTAGTGTGTGTGTGAGAGAGAGTGAGTGTCTGTGTGCGTGAGTGTTAGTGTGCGTGAGAGACTGAGTGTGTCTGTGTGTGAGTGTGTCTGAATGTTAGTGTGTGTGTGTGAATGTTAGTGTGTGTGAGAGAGACTGAGTGTGTCTCTGTGTGTGTTAGCGTGTGTGTGAGGGAGAGTGAGTGTGTCTGTGTGTGTGAGTGTGTGTGAATGTTAGTGTGTGTATGATGTTAGTGTGTGCATGTGAGAGAGAGTGAGTGTGTGTGTGTGAGTGTTAGTGTGTGTGAGTGTTAGTGTGTGTGAGTGTTAGTGTGCGTGTGTGTGAGAGAGAGTTAGTGTGTCTGTGTGAGTGTGTGTGAGTGTTAGTGTGTGTATGATGTTAGTGTGTGCATGTGAGAGAGAGTGAGTGTGTGTGTGTGAGTGTTAGTGTGTGTGAGTGTTAGTGTGCGTGTGTGTGAGAGAGAGTTAGTGTGTCTGTGTGTGTGTGAGTGTTAGTGTTAGTGTGTGTGAGTGAGTGTGTGTGTGTTAGTGTGCGTGTGTGAGAGAGAGAGTGAGTGTGTCTGTGTATGTGAGTTTGTGTGAATGTTAGTGTGTGTGTGAGAGAGAGAGTGAGTGAGTCTGTGTGTGCATGTTAGTATGTGTGTGTGAGAGTGAGTGAGTGTGTGTGAGTGTTAGTGTGCATGTGTGGGAGAGAGAGAGTGTCTGTGTGTGTGAGTGTTAGTGTGTGTGTGAGAGAGTGAGTGTGTGTGTGTTAGTGCACGTGTGTGGGTGAGTGTTAGTGGGTGAGTGAGAGAGTGAGTGTATGAATGTTAGTGTGTGTGTGAGAGTGAGTGAGTGTGTGAGAGTGTTAGTGTGTGTGTGTGGGAGAGAGAGTGAGTGTGTATGTGTGTGTGTTAGTGTGTGTGTGTGAGAGTGAGTGTGTCTGTGTGTGTTAGTGTGTGTAAATGTTAGTGTGTGTGTGAATCTTAGTGTGTGTGTGAGTGTATATGAGTGTTAGTGTGTGTGTGAGAGTGAGTGTGTGTGTGTGTGAGTGTTAGTGTGTGTGAATGTTTGTATGTGAGTGTTTGTGTGTGTGTAAGAGAGTGAGTGTGTCTGTGTGGGAGTGTGTGTGAATGTTAGTGTGTGTGTGAATGTTAGTGTGTGTGTGAGTGTGCATGAGTGTTAGTGCGTGTGTGAGAGAGTTAGTGTGTGCGTGAGTGTATGTGTGAGTGTTAGTAGTGTGAGAGAGAGAGTCAGTATGTCTGTGTGTGTGAGTGTTAGTGTGTGTGTGTGTGAGGGGAGTGAGTGTATCTGTGTGTGAATGTGTGTGGATATTTGTGTGTGTGTGTGAGTGTGCATGAATGTTAGTGTGCGTGTGAAAGAGAGTGAGTGTGTTTGTGTGAGAGAGAGAGAGTGAGTGTGTCTGTGTGCATAAGTGTTAGTGTGCGTGAGAGACTGAGTGTGTCTGTGTGTGAGTGTGTGTGAATGTTGCTGTGTGTGAATGTTAGTGTGCGTGAGAGAGACTGAGTGTGTCTGTGTGTGAGTGTTAGTGTGTCTATCGAGGGAGAGTGAGTGTGTCTGTGTGTGTGAGTGTGTGTGAATCTGAGTGTGTGTGTGAGTGTGTATGATGTTAGTGTGTGCATGTGAGACAGAGTGAGTGTGTCTGTGTGTGTGAGTGTTAGTGTGTGTGAGTGTTAGTGTGCGTGTGTGTGAGAGACAGTGAGTGTGTGAGTGTGTGTGTTAGTGTGTGTGTGAGTGTTAGTGTGTGTGTGTGAGAGAGTGCGTGCGTCTGTGTATGTGAGTTTGAGTGAGTGAAAGTGTGTGTGTGAGAGAGAGAGAGTGTATCTGTGTGTGCATGTTAGTGTGTGTGTCTGAGAGAGAGTGAGTGTGCCTGTGTGTGTGAGTGTGTATGGGTGAGAGAGTGAGTGTGTGAGTGTTAGTACATGTGTGCGAGAGAGTGAGTGTGTCTGTGTGTGTGAGTGTGAGTGTTAGTGTGTGTGTGAGAGAGAGTGTGTCTGTGTGTGTGCGTGAGAGAGAGTGTGTCTGTTTGTGTGGATGTGTGTGTGTTAGTGTGCATGTGTGAGAGTGTGTGTCTGTAAGTGTGTGTGAGTGTTAGCGTGTGCATGTGAGAGAGAGTGAGTGTGTGTGTGTGAGTATTAGTGTGTGTATGTGAGAGAGAGTAAATGTGTCTATGTGAGTGTTAGTGTGTGTGTGAGAGACTGTGTGTGTTAGTGTGTGTGTGAGTGTGAGAGTGAGTGTGTCTGTGTGTGAGTGTGTGTGAGAGTTAGTGTGCATGTATGTATGTGTGTGAGTGTGTGTGTGAGTGTTAGTGAGTGTGTGTGAGAGAGAGAGTGAGTGTGTCCGTGTGTGTGTGTGTGTGTGTGAATGTTTATATGTGTGAGTGTTAGTGTACGTGTGTGTGTGAGTGAGTGTGTGTAAGTGTTAGTGTGTGTGTGAGAGAGAATGCGTGTGTGTGTTAGTGCGCGTGTGTGTGAGTGGTAGTGTGCGTGTGTGTGTGTGTGTGAGAGAGAGAGTGAGTGTGTCTGTGTGTGAGTGTGTGTGTGAGTGTTAGTATGTGTGAGAGAGAGTGAGTGTGTCTGCATGGGTGAGTGTTGGTGTGTGTGTGAGTGTGCATGAGTGTTAGTGTGCGTGTGTGTGAGAGAGTGAGTGTGTCTGTGTGTTTGTGAATGTTAGTGTGTGTGAGATAGTGAGTGTGTGTGTGTGAGAGAGAGTGAGTGTGTGTGAGTGTTAGTGTGTGTGCGAGAGAGTGAGTGTGTGAAAGAGTGAGTGTGTGTGTGTGAGTGTGTGTGTGTGAGAGAGAGTGAGCGTGTGTGTGAGTGTGTGCGTGTGTGTGAGAGAGAGTGAGCATGTCTGTGTGAGAGACAGTGGGTGAGTGTGTGTGTGAGTGTGTGTGAGAGAGAGAGTGTGTGTGAGTGAGTGTGTGTGAGTGTGTGTGAGTGTTAGTGTGTGTGTGAGAGAGTGAGTGTGTGTGTGTGTGTGTGCGCGTGAGAGAGTGTGAGTGAGTGTGTGTGTGTTAGTGTGTGTGTGAGAGAGAGTGTGTCTGTGTGTGAGAGAGTGTTAGTGAGTGTTACTGTGTATGCGTGTGTGAGTGTTAGTGTGTGAGAGAGATAGTGAGTGTGTGTGAGAGAGTGAGAGTGTGTGTGTGTGTGAGTGTTAGTGTGTGTGAGAGAGAGAGAGTGAGTGTGTGTGTTAGTGTGTGAGTGAGTGAGTGTGAGTGTGAGTGTTAGTGTGTTTGTGAGAGAGAGTGAGTGTGTGTGCGAGAGAGAGTGAGTGTGTGTGTGAGAGAGAGTGAGTGTGTGTGTGAGCGAGTGAGTGTGTTTGTGTGAGTGTGTGTGTGAGTGAGAGTGAGTGTGTGTGTGAATGTTAGTGTGTGTGTGAGAGTGTGTGTGTGTGAGAGAGAGAGAGTGTGTGTGTGAGTGCGTGAGTGTGTGTGAGAGAGTGAGTGTGTGTGTGTGAGAGAGTGTGTGTGTGTGAATGTTAGTATGTGTGTGAGAGAGTGAGTGTGTCTGTGTGTGAGTGTTAGTATGTATGCGTGTGTGAGTGTTAGTGTGTGAGAGAGAGTGAGTGTGTGAGTGAGTGTTCGTGTGTGTGTGAGAAAGTCTGAGTGTTAGTGTGTGAGAGAGAGAGTGAGTGTGTGTGAGTGTTAGTGTGTGTGTGTTTGTGAGAGAGTGAGTGTGTGTGTGAGTGTGAGTGAATATTCGTGTGTGTGTGAGAGAGTGAGTGTTAGTGTGTGTGTGCGTGTGTTAGTGTGTGTGTGTGAGAGAGAGTGAGTTTGTGTGAGTGTTAGTGTGTGTGTTAGTGTGTGTTTGTGAGAGAGTGAGTGTGTGTGTGAGTGTTCGTGTGTGTGTAAGAGAGAGTGTGTGTGAGTCTTAGTGTGTGCTTGAGTGTTAGTGTGTGTGTGTTTGTGTGCATGTGAGAGGAAGTGAATGTGTCTGCGTGTGTGAGTGTTAGTGTGTGAGAGAGAGTGTGAGTGTGTTAGTGTGTGTTTGTGAGTGAGTGTGTGTGTGAGTGTGAGTGTGTTCATGTGTGTGTGAGAGAGAGAGTGAGTGTTAATGAGTGTGTGAGAGAGTGTGTGTGTGTGTTAGTGTGTGGTTGACTG
>NC_092759.1:16599284-16606784 GCF_047496795.1 Chiloscyllium punctatum | reverse complement strand
TAAGTTAATTGCTTCGTCTGTGGAATTTTCTGACTGCCGACCCAGTGTTACTTTCAATCTATTCTGATTTATCATTGTAGCATTGAGTACAGGAGTTGGGGCGTCATGTTGAGGTTGTACAGGACATTGGTGAGGCCTCTTCTGGAGAACTGTGTCCAGTTCTGGTCCCCCTGTTATAGGAAGGTGATTATTAAACTGGAGAGGGTTCAGAAGAGATTTACCAGGGAATGGAGGGTTTGGGTTATACAGAGAGGCTGGGTAGGCTGGGACTTTCTTCACCGGAGAGTAGGAGGTTGAGAGGTAATCTTATACAGGTTTATAAAATCATGAGGGATATAGATAGAGTTAACGGGAGGTGTCTTTTCCCTAGGGTGGGGGATTTCAAGTCACAGGGGGTACATTTTTAAGATGACAGGAGAGAGATTTAAATAAGACACGAGAGACAACGTTTTTACACACAGGGTGGTTCGTGTGTGGAATGAACTTAGAGTTATAGAGAATATGCAGCACAGAAACAGACCCTTCGGCCTAACACATCCACGCCGACCAGATATCCTGAATTAATCTAGTCCCAATTGCCAGCATTTGCCCCAGATCCCTCTAACTCCTTACCCCTGGGGTAAAGACCTTGACCATCCACCTTATCCTTGCCCCTCATGATCTTATAAAGTCACCCCTCAGCCTCCAACACTCCAGTGAGTGGAGTCCCACCTCCTCATTCTAACTCAAACCTTCCAGTCTCAGGTAACATCCTTGTAAGTCTTTTCTGAACCCTTTCCAGTTTAAAAACATCCTTCCTACAGCGGCGATGATCAGAATTGAATGCAGTATTCCAAAAGTGGCCTGAAGAACTCCTGTACTCAATACTCTGACCAATAAAGGAAAGCATACCAAGCGCCTTCTTCACTGTCCTATCTACCTGTGACTCCACTTTCAAGGAGCTATGAGCCTGCACTCCAAGGTCTCTTTGTTCAGCAACACTCCCTAGGACCTTACCATTAAGTCCCGCTAAGATTTGCCTTTCCAAAATGTACCACCTCACACTTATTTAAATTAAGTTCTATCTGCCACTCCTCAGCCCATTGGCCCATCTGGTCCAGATCCTGTTGTAATCTGAGGTAACCTTCTTCGCTGTCCACTACACCTCCAATTATGGTGTCATCTACAAACTTACTCAGTATACCTCTTATGCTCACACCCAAGTCATTTATATAAATGATGAAAAGTAGAGGGCCCAGCACTGATCCTTGTGGCACTCCACTGGTCACAGGCCTCCAGTCTGAAAAACAACCCTCCACCACCACCCTCTGTCTTCTACCTTTGAGCCAGTTCTGTATCCAAATGCATAGTTCTCCCTGTATTCCGTGAGATATAACCTTGCTAACCAGTCTCCCATGGGAAACCTTGCAAACACCACCTTCAGGGAGCTATGAACCTGCACTCCAAGGTCTCTTTGTTCAGCAACACTCCATCTGCCACTTCTCAGCCCATTGGCCCATCGAATCAATAGCCTGTTATGCTCTGAGTTAACCTTCTTCACTGTCCACTATACCACCTAGTTTGGTGTCATCTGCAAACTTACTAACCATACCTCCTAAATTCTTATGCAAATCATTTATATAAATGATGAACAAAAGTGGACCCAGCAGTTAAATGAACAGCAAGCCGTCTGGAGAGATAATTGCAAGGGCATTCACTAACTTGAGCTTTACAACCCAGAGAGAGAGAGAGAGAGAGACGTTCATTCACTCAGAGGCAGACAGAAAATGCCATTAACATGAGTATTTGGGCTGGAGGAAAGTCTGGAACTGTTTGCAAGAGAACAGGAAACAAAAGGTGTCACAGAGGAAGTAATCTTATAAAACAACTTGGTTAAGGAACACAAGTTAAGCAGTAAGTGAGCTAAGTTAGCAGCTCGCTTAAAGGGTGTTGTATAGAGTCACTAATTAAAGAAAGTAGCATTAAATTAATGCAGAAATTTACCAAAATGATATCAGTAGAACAGAAGCATTAATGTGGACTGACCACATTCACTAGGGTTTGGGTGTCCTTAAGGTTGTTGTCAGGATAAAAGGGTTGAACCCCACCTTCTGAAATCGATGAAGTGACTGTATCCAATGGTACAGTGGAACAGAGTTCATTTTTCACTTACATTGAATAAATGCAGGTGTTTTTTCTGTTAGAGGAACATCACAAACTTCTCGTGAATATGGTTGGAACAGAAAGAAATTATTTTAAAAATTGTGGTCCATCAAGCCAGATTTTACGCTGGGGTCTGATTTGTTTGGCATTACTATCACCTGGGGAGCAGAACAAAGAGAGGGGATCTCTTTCTGCACTTCCTAGAACTCAAACTTTCTTGGCTGCAAAGTACTTTGAGATGCCCTGAGGATGTGAATGGTGCTGCAGAAATACAGATCTTTTTTATTGATAGGGTGTGGACACAATGTTTGGCATGTTAAAATTTGTTTATTGTCACATGTTTGTCTGCTTCCACACCGTCTGACTCTATAATACAGGGAAAAGTGTTGTACATTAGGATAACGTTAAATTGATATCAGTTGGTCAGCCTTGCTATTGAGACAGTGTTATGCCTGAAATGTTGATTCTCCTGCTCCTTGGACCCCACCACTAGGGATATATTTCCCTCCCCACCTCTATCTGTGTTTCAGAGTGACCATTCCCTCCGCGACTCGCTTGTCAGATCCACGACACCCCCCCAACCACTAACCCACCCTCCCCTCCTGTCACCTTCCCCTGACACTGCAGGAATTACAAAACCTGCGTCCACACCTCCCCCCCCCCCCACCTCCATCCAAAGCCCCAAAGGAGCCTTCCACATCCATCATAGATTTACTGTCTCCGTTGCTCCCGATGCGGTCTCCTCTACATTGGGGAGACAGGACGCCAACTTGCACAGTGCTTTAGGGAACATCTCTGGGACACACACACTCCACCGCCCCGTGACCGAACACTTTAACTCCCCCTCCCACTCCGTCAAAGACATGCAGGTCCTGGGCCTCCTCCATCACCTGACACCAGGAGGAAGGAGGCCTCACCTTCCTCCTTGGGACCCTTCAACCAAACGGCATTAATGGGGATTTCACCAGTTTCCTCATTTCCCCTCCCTCTACCTTATCCCAGTCCCAACCCTCATGAGGGCTCAGCACCGCCCTCATGACCTGTCCTCCTTCCTCCCTACCTATCTGCTCCACCCTCCTCTCTGACCTATCACGTTCACCCTCCTCCCCCATCGACCAATCACCTTCCCAGTGACCTCACCCCTACCCCCATCTTCCTATGTATCTCTCAGCCCCCTTGGCCCACCAGCCTCATTCCTGATGAAGAGCTTATGCCCGTTACGTTGATTCTCCTGCTCCTCGGATGCTGCCTGACCGGTTGTGCTTTTCCAGCACCACACACTTCGACTCTGACCTCCAGCATCTGCAGTCCTCACTGTCTCCTATGGACACAGGTACCCAAGCACAAACACCCTTTGCAATGGGCACTTAAGTACACTTCATGTTGCGTTCCTTCCTATACAATACCACGGTTTAATACTGTTATTCTTGGTTTAAGATTAACCGATATCCATTTGCAAAGCAGTAGAAAGCAGAGTTTCACAGAAGTTATGAGTTGAAGATGCTATTGTTGGACTGGGGTGTACAAAGTTAAAAGTCACACGGCACCAGGTTATAGTCCGACAGGTTTAATTGGAAGCACTAGCTTTCGGAGCGCTGCTCCTTCATCAGGTGATTGTGGAGAATAAGACTAGAAGACACAATCTTATACTGCACATGTCTTACAATCTTATTCTCCACAACCACCTGACGAAGGAGCGTCGCTCCGAAAGCTACTGCTTCCTAATAAACCTGTTGGACTATAACCTGGTGCCGTGTGACTTTTAACTTCACAAAAGTTGACTGGGAAGTACAAACTGTGCACTGAGGTGCCACCACTGGCTGGAGGGTGGAATTACAGCAACTCTGCTCCAAACACAAGGAATTGCATTTCTGTAGCACCTTCTGTCATCATAGGACAGCCTTTGACAAGGTTCTGCATCCAGTAAAGTTAGATCACACAGGGCGAGCTTCCTAACTGGGTATAAAATTGGCTTGACGGGAAGAGACAGCGGGCAGTGGTGTTCAGAGCAGAGACACAGGGATCGGTGCTGGGTCCACTTTTGTTTGTCATTTGGAGGAGGACAGAGGAGGCCTGGTTAGTAAGTTTGTGAGTGACACCAAGATTGGCGGCATACTGGACGGGGAAGAAGGTTGTCTGGGGATCTTGATCAATTGGGTCAATGGGCTGAGGAGGGGCAGAAGGAGTTTAGTTTAGATAAATGGGAGGCAACGCATTTTGGTAAAACAAATGAAGGCAGAACATATACAAACTTAAAGTAGGGCCCTGGCTAGTGTTGCAGAACAGAGAGATCTAGGGGTGCAAGTACATAATTCTTCAATGTTTGTGTCACAAGTAGACAGGGTGGTTAAGAAGGCATTTAGCACGCTTGCCTTCAACGCTCAGACTTTTGAGTACAGGAGTTGGGACGTCAGGTTGAGGTTATACAGGACATTGGTGAGGCCTCTTCTGGAGAACTGTGTCCAGTTCTGGTCCCCCTGTTATAGGAAGGTGATTATTAAACTGGAGAGGGTTCAGAAGAGATTTACCAGGGAATGGAGGGTTTGGGTTATACAGAGAGGCTGGGTAGACTGGGAGCTTATTGTTCACTGGAGTACAGGAGGTTGAGCAGTGACCTTATCGAGGTTTATAAAATAATGAGGCGTACAGATAGGGCGTCTTTTCCCTGGGGTGGGGGAGTTTGAAGACTAGAGAGCACACTTTCAAGGTGAGAGGAGAGAGATTTTAAAAAGACAGGAGAGGCAGATTTTAAACACAGAGGGTGGTTCGCGTGTGGAACGAACTTCCTGAGGAAGTGGTGGATGTGGATACAGTTACAATGTTTAAAAGACATTTGGGTAAGTTCGTGAATTGGAGGGAGTGGGGACTGCAGAGGCTGGAGATCAGAGTCGAGAGAGTGGTGCTGGAAAAGCACAGCCGGGTCAGGCAGCATCCGAGGAGCAGGAGAATCGACGTTCCGGGCATGAGCCCTTCATCAGGAATCCTGAAGAAGGTCTCCTGCCCGAAACGTCGATCTTCCTGCTCCTCGGATGCTGCCTGACCTGCTGTGCTTTTCCAGCACCACTCTCTCGACACTAGGTACAGGAATGGGAAAGGTTTGGAGGGATATGAAAGTAGCTTAGTTTGGGATTATGGATTGGTTGGATGGAAAGGTCTGTTTCTGTGCTAGATGACTCTGTGAGAAACCACCCCTTGAAGTGTGTAATATAGGAAACCCCGTAGCTAAAATGCAGGCACAGTGAGATTCCACAAACAACACACAGTTAGGAGAAAAAACATATTAAGGCGGAGCTTTGTGCACATCAGGACAGTTTGCAAGAAAAGCCAGTGTCAAGGGAAAACAGCATTTAATCAGTGCAAGAAGAGAATGCTGATTGGTTGGCAGACACACTGTCAAGGGCAGTGCACCAGATAGCAGATGACCGACAGTTAACTTCCAAGCTTTGTTTAAGTGTTAAACTGGGGTTGGTCTAAGAAACAAAGCCAAGAATTGCAGTCCCCCCATTGTGTTGAGTTGAAGTAGGTACAGTGCGCACAAAATCTTTCTGTGTACAAAGAACAGGGCTGTGAGGATTCACATATGGAGCTTCTATACCGTTAACCTGACCGGCAATCCTAATCCACTCACCAAAACCCCGTCAGTTAAATGTCAGTCATCATCGCCTTGGTGCAATGTCAATGCCCTAGCAATCATTTGCCAACCAATCAGCACTCTCATCCCTTTATAATACAAATGCAGTTTTCCTTTTAACATGCGTATTCTTGCAGAGTGTCCTGATGAGGACATGATATAAACCTTCCTGAGGTTGGTGATAATGTGAACTTTTATTTTTTCATCATAGTGCCTCCTTTAAGGCAAGGAATCAAAATGGAGTGCCTAAATTACGCTAAAAGTCCAATAATCCCAATTTCCCAGACCCTTGAATGTTAATGATATTTGAATTGCTCATCCACATTTTTTTTTAATGTTTCCGGTCTCCGTTACCTTCCCAGACAGTGCATTCTGGATTCCCGTTGAGTGGGAAAGTTTTTTTCCCCAAACCACCACACGCCCCCAAACCTCCTGCCCCCCCGCCACCCTAAAACTATACCCCTCTGGTGAGGGAGCCCCGAACCAAGGGGAGCAGCTACTCTCGATCCGCCCTGTCCCATACTCCTCGCAATCTCCCACACCTCAATCCCGCCTCTCTGTCTAAAGATAACCAATCCAAGCCCATCCAATCTCTCCTGACAACTCAATGTCTCCATCCCAGGGATACATCCAGATGCGTCTTCTCTGTACCCCCTCCAGTGCTCTCACACCCTTTACAACACAGATTACCTCAGCTGTGGTCTCAGCAGTGCCCTGTACAACTCCAACGTCACCACCCGGCTCTTCCACTCTGTGGCACGGTGGATGAAGGCAAGCGTCTCATTTGTCAGGAAGCACTCTTGACACACAAAGTGGGGGAAACGTTTGCTCTTCAGCGGGTCAGTCATTCATTTCAAGTCGGAGGTTGATACATTTCTGGTTGGGTTGCAGGCAGTTCTACCGAACTAGGTCGCAGAGAGAGAGACCTACAGCAAGGAAAGAGACCCTTCAGCCCAACCTGTCCATGCCGCCCAGATATCCTAACCTAATCTAGTCCCGATTTGGAGGTGCCGGTGTTGGACTGGGGTGTACAATGTTAAACATCACACAACACCAGGTTATAGTCCAACAGGTTTAATTGGAAGCACTAGCTTTCGGAGTGTCGCTCCTTCATCAGGTGATAGTCAACCTGATCACCTGATGAAGGAGCAGCGCTCCGAAAGCTAGTGTGCTTCCAATTAAACCTGTTGGACTATAACCTGGTGTTGCGAGATTTTTAATCTAGTCCCATTTGCCAGCACTTGGCCCATATCCCTCTAAACCCTTCCTATTCATATCCCCATCCAATGCCATCATTGTACCAGCTTCCACCACTTCCTCTGACAGCTCATTCCACACACGCACCACCCTCTGTGTGAAAGCGTTGCCCCTCAGGTCCCTTTCCCCTCTCACCCTAAACCTATGCCCCTCTAGTTCTGGACTCCCCCACCCCTGGGGAAAAGACCTTGTCTAACACCCTATCCATGCTCCTCATGATTTGATAAACCTCTATAAGGTCACCCCTCAGCCTCCGACACTCCAGGGAAAACAGCCCCAGCCTGTTCAGCCTCTCCCTGTAGCTCAAACCTTCCAACATCCTTGTAAATCCTTTCTGAACCCTCTCAAGTATCGCAGCATCCTTCCAATAGGAAGGAGACCAGGATTACACACAATATTCCAACAGTGGCCTAACCAATGTCCTGTACAGCCACAACATGACCTTCCAACTCCTGTACTCAATACTCTGA